>NW_007731308.1:156144-161384 GCF_000696425.1 Galeopterus variegatus | reverse complement strand
CAAAAGGAAAAGGGGGCTTACCTAACGGATGAGCCGGTGGTGGGTGAAGGAAGCCAGCGTCAGAGAAAACAGACGGGGGTGGACCATCAATCCCGGGGGGTCGCGGAGGAGTCCGAGGAGGTCCAAGGAAGGAGTCCCCTGGTGCAGGGCGAACTCCTTCCTGGTTTCGGCACCAAATGAAGGGGCGCACGGACGAAGGAATCACGCAAGACCTGGGCTAACAGTTCACCAGAGAAGTTCCACTTTATTCAAGGACTGTGCGTACATTTATAGGGTGCTGTGCTCCGGGGTGGGAGAGAGAGTGGACGGGGCGGTAACTGATTGGACGGGGCTGGGTAGGAGGTGAGCCTTGACCTGTGACTGGCTGAGGTTTTGCACGGGTGGGCTTGGGTGTTGGCGCCGGCAGGCTTGTTTACTGCAGAGAAGAACCCGGAAGGGCGCCATATTGCCAGGGTGTGTCCCTGTTCAGGGGCCCACGGGGTCCCTACAGGCCCCTTCAGTACAATGGAGGCTTCGTTTTCCTGGAGTTAGGTTCTAAAAATCAGTGCCAAAAGTGAAAATTGTGTTATAGTTAAAACTCTCCTTGAAAACACCTTAAGATGGCACCATTTGGGGAAGTCAGACACCATCTTTAATTATGACAAACACAGCTCTTTTCCTCTCCATTTGAAACAGCTTCCTGTGGCTTTGGTTAACCATCAGTGTTAGGTTTGGGTTTAAGAAACACGTTGTATGAAAAATGCACTAAACTCACGTATCTGGGTGAGAGACGGGAACCAAGTGTTAGGGCTCGAAACATGATGCCCCAAAACAGGGCACCTTGGCAATTTGAGAAAACCGCAGAAGCAGAGAGGTTACTCTCTGACCTTTCTCCACCTTTCTGTGTGGATCATGGTCATAAAGGAATTCTCCAACCTACCTCATCTGAAAGTAGGTCATAAGACCCTCATTCCAGAAGAGTCCTCCCCTATACTGAGAGACTAAGAAGAATCTGAACAAACAGGACTTGCTGGGTACCCCACGTCCCCCAGTTTGTTACCATTAGATCATCCCCTGTGTGTCCAATCATACTTCTACATTACTGTCCGTTCTTCATCAATCCTAAGCACAAAAATAGAGTTTTCCCTTGGTCTTTGGATCTTCATTTCTGAAGGCTCCTGTGTCATGTAAAACCTTGGTTAAATAAATTTGTTATACTTTTCTCTTGTTAATCTGTCTTTTGTTATGGGGGTGTCAGCCATGACCCTTGCGATGGGTGAGGAAAAGATAATACTTCTTCTCCCCTACACGAGGGAGTAGCAGATGACACCCCGTATCTCATCCTCACTTGGGGCAGATGCTACTCCACTGAGTGCAATGGAGGGTGGTTTATTTTCATTATTTAAATAAGTGTTCTCCCTATCTCTTTTGGCTTATTGTGAATCGATACTGCTGGCTCTGCATATGTTAAACACGCAACAAAATGACTCCACTGCATGGCCACGGTCTTGCCTTCTTCATATTCCCCCTGAGCCCCCACCCTCAGTTCTTCACCCTGGAAAATAGCGTAGAGGCTCTGTTTATCTCTATGATGACTTTAGACTCTATTATGTCCCGAGCATCTGGCATATTGGTGGACTTGATAAATATTTGTTGAAGGAAATATAATATGATCCAAATGTTCTCTGACTTGNGTCTTTTGTTATGGGGGTGTCAGCCATGACCCTTGCGATGGGTGAGGAAAAGATAATACTTTTTCTCCCCTACACGAGGGAGTAGCAGATTACACCCTGTATCTCATCCTCACTTGGGGCAGATGCTACTCCACTGAGTGCAATGGAGGGTGGTTTATTTTCATTATTTAAATAAGTGTTCTCCCTATCTCTTTTGGCTTGTGAATTGATACTGCTGGCTCTGCATATGTTAAACACGCAACAAAATGACTCCACTGCATGGCCACGGTCTTGCCTTCTTCATAATCCCCCCCAGACCCCACCCTCAGTTCTTCACCCTGGAAAACAGTGTAGCGGCTCTGTTTATCTCTGTATTGACTTTAGACTCTATTATGTCCCCAGCATCTGGCATATCGGTGGACTTGATAAATATTTGTTGAAGGAAATATAATATGATCCAAATGTTCTCTGACTTGGTCACTCCCACCTCTTAATAAAGTAGGACCTCAGTGCTTCTCTTAGCTTTATTCTTCTCCGAGATATTTCTGGGCATTCCCAGTGACTAGCCAGACATGTGTGCCCTCACCCACCTGTCACCTATAATCTGAAGCTGTAGCATCAGTGCTCAGGGAAGAAAATAGAAGTATGTCTAGGGACTGAATACCAGAAAGGTTAGAAATGCTGAGAAGTGCCTTCTTAGGAGGACTGGCTATGTAATTTGTGGGACCCTGTGCAAAATGCACGGCTCCTTGTTTAAACAGCAGGAAAAAAGTGCTATTAGAAGTACTAAGGGGCTGGTTGGTTACTCAGATGGTTTGTGTGGTGCTGATAACACCAAGGTCCAGGATTCAATCCCTGTACCAGCCAGCCACCAAAAAACCCAAAAATAAACAACAAAAAAAACCTCCTAAAATATAAAGCATTTTTTTCTTCCATGATCTCTGTTAACCTGTCTTGGTGTTTTTAATTTGCTACTTACTGCTGTGTTCTCTAGGGCAAGGGATACTCATGAGGTGAGTGCAAACACTCACAGGCCCTTGTAACTTTCTGTGTGTCCCTTGGCTTCCGGTTCCCCACTCCCCTTCCCACCAGCCACTGGACCAGCTCATTGTGCCCCGGCCAGAGGTGGAGAAGTCAAAGCAAGCACCTCCCCTTCTCATGGGCTGGCTGCCCTGGGTGATGCAATCTCCATGCCAAGAAGAGCTGGGGACCTAGAACAAAAGTGGGCAAGACTCTCGTCCCTGCTGGGTCACCTGCTGAATGTGCCATGATGTGCCAGCTGGGGAGGAGGAATTTGCCATGATGTGCCAACTGGGGAGGAAGTAGCTGCCACCTTCCCTGCCTTGACAGGCCAGGGGTATGTGTGCTGGACCCTGACCCTCCCTACGCCCACACCCAGGCTCCCAGGAGGCAGAAGAACAGGCAGCCAACAACCCATCTCAGGGTGGCAGAGTCATTGGAGGCAGACTGCACAGGAGTCAGACTTCACTTACAAAACACAAATTCTGGGCCAAACCCGTGGCGCACTCGGGAGAGTGCAGCGCTGGGAGTGCAGCAGCGCTCCTGCTGCAGGTTGGGATCCTGTATAGGGATGGCTGCCCGTGTGCTCACTGGCTGAGCGCAGTGCGGCCGGTCTCAAAAAGGACAAAAAAACCCCCCCCCACAAATTCAAAGATAACATTATTAGGGATTTCAAGATGGCAGCTGCAGAGAATTGCACCCCAAGCATGGGGCCCCTCTGAGTGTGGGGCCCTGTGTGCTGCACTGGACGCATATCCCGCTTGTGGGCTAGTCCTCCAGAATGACTCTCAGAACATCTCAAATATGACCTCCTAGGAAAGCTTTTGCTCTGAAGCTTATCCAGAGGGATGAAGTTGGGAACACACCCTGTAGCACTGACCTAAGGTCAGGAAGCCCAAATCAAGATGCTGCTGGTGCCATTGCCTGGGTCTCATGTAGAAATGGTTTTGTCAACTTGCAGGACAAATGCGCTCAAACTCAGTACAAAGGGCTAGCTAGGGGATGTGAGGTCTGCTGCCCTGTACTGGTCAACATGAAGACTTAGTGTTTGTAACAGAAGGGCCCCAGAAGACTGTGGTTTAAAGAACACAACTTATATACCAACCAATCTCAACATGTGGATCTTATTTGGATCTTATTTATCTATTTGTTTTCTGTCAGCTGGCCAGTATGGGCATACGATTCTGTGACCTTGGTGTTACAGAACTGCTCTAACCACCTGAGCTAACCGGCCAGACCTATTTGGATTTTATATGAACAAACAGTAAAAAAAAAAATTATGACATTTTTGAGACAATTGGAAGTTGAACCATGATTGACTTTTCCCTTGACATTTTATTATGAAAAATTTCAAAGATACAGAAAAGGTGAAAGAATCTTACAGTGAACACTCATATACTCACCACCTAGAGTCTACGATAAATATTTTGCTATATTGTTTTGTCATATATCTAGCCTCTATCCATCCATCAATCCCTATCATTTAAAAATGCATTTTAGAATAAACAGCAGATTTAGAGTTCTTCTTCCAAATACTTCGGCATGTGTTACTAAGTAGACTGCCTGGATATTAGATTATATTAATAATTAATAAATTACTATATTAAGTAATTTAAATAAATAATAAATTACTATATTAAGTAATTTAAAATTTTTATATGTGACATTGCTATTATGGTTGTGTCCTTATACTTTAGAAATAAATAATCAAATTTTGTGGGTATAATGGTATGATGTATAGTATATTAGTTATCTATTGCTGAGTAACAAATTACCCCAAATGTTGCAGCTTTGAAAAAACAATAAATATTTATTATCTCACAATTTCTATAGGTTAGGAATCTGTGGATGGTTTAGCCCTGCCCAGTTACTCAGCTCAGGGTAGAGCTAACTTTGCAGAAACCCAGCAGGAACTTGCCTGTTGTGGGTGGGGGAGGAAGACTGACCCCAGACTACTGTCCAAGGTCCAGAACCTTGCTTTGGTGTCACTCTGCTGCCACCTTGTGTCAGGCACAGAACAACGACCCTTGCCATCTGGACGGTCCCATACTCTAATTTGGTTTGATAATGTTTTAGGACCTGCTTTTTTAAACTTTTAACTTTTATTCACCCAGTTGCTGAATAGATCATAAATTCACATGTAAACAGGGTGAAAAGTCTTCCTCCTGTGGGGACTTCCTCCTCTGAGTTCCTCTCGAGGGGGAACCATCTTACGTTGCATGTTTTTTGTATATCTTTCCAGGTAAAGTTTATGCATATACAAAAACAAGCAAGTGAAAAAACAACACAGACAACAACAAAAACACCCCCCAAAACTTACCCAGTCTTCTCCAGTCATAACGAATAATTTTTTCCTGAAATCATCAAATTCGTTTAAACAATATTTATTGATCCTGATTTGAACAAAAAATGTTTTAAACAAACAAAAAATATATACAACTCAATGAGGAAATGTGAGCTCTGATTGGATATATTAGTGTTAATTGTTTAGGTGTGGTATGGAGTTGTAATCTCTTAGAGACACAATTTGAAGTATATATATTTTTTTCCTTTTGTCTTTTTTTTTTT
>NW_007731308.1:154503-155381 GCF_000696425.1 Galeopterus variegatus | reverse complement strand
CGCGCTCAACCAGTGAGCGGACTGGTCTCTATATGGGATCCGAACCCTCCGCGGGAGCGCCACAGCGCTCCCAAGCGCCGCACTCTACCGATGATATGATGCCTGGGTTTTGATTTAAAATCCATTGAGGGGGAAACGTGGGTGGGAGTTTAAATGAAGCAAGATTGCTGAGGCTGGGTGATAGGAACAAGGGGGTTAATTAATCTATTTGCTCTCCTTTTGTGTTTGTTGATATTTTCTATGATTAAAAATTAACATATATATCCTGAGCACCTACTGTGTGCCAGGCACTATTCTAGACCCTGGAGATCAGCAGTGAACAAAACAGAAACTCTCCATGCTTTCATGTACCTTGGATTCTGGTGGGATAATAATCAGTAAGATTTACTGAGGGCTTACTAAATGCTAGGCACTGTTGTAAACTTGTTGGCGTTTTTAATATCAGTACATAAATAGCCTCCTCATTCTTCGTATTTCTTGTGTTTCTTTACTAGGTACACAGTTTTCCAATGTATGGATTTTCCACAATTCATTTAACTAGTCGGTTTGTTAGGTTAAATGGACTATTTAAATAGTTTTCATTGTAGGCAGTATTTATACATTTTGTTTTTAAATCCCATCAGCCTATTTTTGTCTTTTAATTTGGCCACCTATGTTTGACTTGCATTATGTATTTGGTTTTAAATTTATCGTCTTACAGTTTACTTTTTAGTTGTCACCTATTCTCTTTTTCTTTTACTCCTCCCTTTCTTGTCTTATTTTGTATTCACAAACAGTATTTATTATTCAATTTCCTGCTCTTAGCTAATTATACATTATTTTTCTTCTTTTAAATAAATAGATAATACACCATCCATCCTTTTATTTAGTTTTTTTTT
>NW_007731308.1:150957-153522 GCF_000696425.1 Galeopterus variegatus | reverse complement strand
TCTTGAAGAGATTTTTAGGTCTGTTAGATTCATACACTGTAAAGAACAACTCACTCAAAAGTCTGATTTGAAGATGAAATGAGAAGAAACAGTCTGCTTTTAAACCAAGCTAAGCTGTCCTTGGAATAATTTTTTTTTTTTCCTTTTTGTCTTTTTTTACTGCCCATACCAGGGACCGGCAACGGGATCGCAACCCTCAGTGTAGCGTCCGCACCGTGCTCAGCTAGTGAGCGGGAACCGGTCTCCACATGGGATCTGAACCCTCGGCGGGAGCGCCGCCCCGCTCCCAAGAGGGGCACTCTCCAGTGCGCCACTGGGCCGGCCCAACTTGGAATAATTTTTAAAGGCATGAGAAATCTGTTTTCACAGGGGAGCTCTTCAGGCAAATACAGAACACATATAACATACTGGAGTGAAAAAGTAGTAATGTCACAAACTTTCCTACAATCTCAAGAAAAATGTGGCGAGAAAGAAAGATGCAGCTGCGGTGAAAAGCTGCATGACTACTGGCAGAAAGACCACTGTAGGGAAAAGGTTCTCTTCCACAAAAAATGGAAAGGTGGCCAGGTAAGGAGAACATGGACTCTCCAAAAGAATGCAAACAAAATCTGGTAAGACAGGAAGAATTTTAAGCCATACCTTGTGAGGATCTCCATAACCCACAGGGGATGGTCTTCACATAATAATCATGATAACAAACACATAACATCCATTATGTGCCAGGCCATGTCCTGAGTATGGTTAATACACAAATACATTTACAGAGAGGAAACTAACCAGCAATACTGATGTCTACAGGATTCCTTAATCAGAGGCCCAAAGGGTAGACTAAGGAGCAGAGGGGACATTATAGAAAAATTGTTTTTTCTAAGAAATAAAAATTCCCATTCCAAATTGCTCTTAAAATGGAGAAATTGGCTAATTCTCCAGGTCTTCTAATCAAGATGAACAAAATACATGTAGCTAAACTTCTGAACTTCTGGAGTTAGAATGCATTTACCCAAGAATTCTGAAGGTGTGTGGGATGACCAAAAAAGTCTGCTAAACAATACATATGCTTTACAAATATGGTCCCTGTTTATAAGAAAAGCTTCAGAGACAACCTGGGGTGATAAAGACCTGGGAATCCTGCCTTTCTGGAGGAGTCTTTAGTGAACACAGCTTACCTCTCAGGGAAACAACTTGGTTTCTACTGGAGGAAATGTTTTCTTCAAAATCATATGGAGGGTGTTAATAACACAAGACCAAGGGTTCGGATCCCCATACGACCAACCATCAAAGAAAAAAAAATCATACAGAACAACACTGAGGGCATCTTGACTGGTTCTAGCTCCCTACTTTTTGACAAAGATAGTAGGGAGTCTAGAAGCCGTGTGATATGTTAAAAGAAGAGACCATAAAGAACTTGGAAGGAATTTTCTTCAAAAGGTTGGGATTAGAGCAGAACTCAAACCACTGAGAAGATGGGTAGATGTCAGTTCGATATAATGAGAAATTTTTTAAAACATCATCAGTGCTACCCCTAAATGGAATCAGCTGTCTGAAAACAACATGGCTAAAGAAAAGTTGAAAGAAAACCTGTAAGAAATGTTAAGGGAATTCCTCATTGGATAGATGACTGGATTATATATTTGAGCTGTTTCCAACTCTAAAGATTCTATTACTTCATTATGTATTAGCATTTTTTGAGGATGGCAATAGGTATAAAGGTGACTTTTGTAATAAAAATAAGTGTGAAAATCTGAAGAAATTCCATGTTAAATTTTTTTTTTTTTTNATGGCCTTGGTGTTATCAGCACCACACTCTCCCAAGTGAGCCACGGGCTGGCCCTTGCACTGGAATTTCTGCAAAGAAAACCAAATCTTAATACTAGTTTTTACTTCCTCTCACAGCACCAGGTTTCAGTTGTATTTATGGTTCCTCTCTGGAACATCATTGTCTCTTCAATAATAAAACAATAAATAATTTAATTGCACAGGCTTGAAGACCTCAGGAACTAGGTCAAAACGGAAAATGTGATTAGCAGCAGAATTTGCTCATGTTTGGTGGCAGACTAGTGGGGGCAATGTTTTGCTGTGCGTTTTTGAAAACCTCCATTCACAGTACCAGAGATGCCTCTTGAAGAGATTTTTAGGTCTGTTAGATTCATACACTGTAAAGAACAACTCACTCAAAAGCCTGATTTGAAGATGAAATGAGAAGAAACAGTCTGCTTTTAAACCAAGCTAAGCTGTCCTTGGAATAATTTTTAAAGGCATGAGAAATCTGTTTTCACAGGGGAGCTCTTCAGGCAAATACAGAACACGTATAACATACTGGAGTGAAAAAGTAGTAATGTCACAAACTTTCCTACAATCTCAAGAAAAATGTGCCCAGAAAGAAAGATGCAGCTGCTGTGAAAAGCTGCATGACTACTGGCAGAAAGACCACTGTAGGAAAAAGGTTCTCTTCTGCAAAAAATGGAAAGGTGGCCAGGTAAGGAGAACATGGACTCTCCAAAAGTATGCAAACAAAATCTGGTAAGACAGGAAGAATTTTAAGCCATACCTTGTGAGGATCTCCAT
>NW_007731308.1:130185-150811 GCF_000696425.1 Galeopterus variegatus | reverse complement strand
ACCTCACTCAGCCAGTGAGCGGGAACCGGTCTGTATGTGGGATCCAAACCCTCGGTGGGAGTGCCAACACACTCTCAAGCGGCGCACTGTAGCAGTGCGCCACCGGGCCGGCCCACTAACATCCTTTATTAGGGGAGCTGAAGGAAGGGAGTCTACGATGAGAGCTCCACGCTTAGGGAGGTACAAACTCTCCTGGAAAGAGTTGGAGGTAAAGAGCCAAGGCCAAGGAGCCAGAGTACAGAAAGACCTTTCAAGTCCACGAGCATTGAGTGGGTAGATAAGAAGATGATGGTCATGCGGGAAAGCAGAAGATAATGAATTTTAGGGGAAATAATTGACAAAATTAGGAGCTCTGAGCACTCAAATTCAAAAAGAGAACTTTCAAGTCATTAGTTACAGTTCTCTGGAAACGGTGGTCCACTGTACTGATGTGGGCCAAAATGACCAACCAAATCAAATGTGAGGTATCACTGAGAGGGTACAGAAACCTAGAACAAGGGGCCGGCCCGGTGGCGCACTGCTGCAGTGCGCCGCTTGGGAAGCGCGGAGGCGCTCCCGCCGAGGGTTCGGATCCCACGTACAGACCGGCCGCTCACTGGCTGAGCGAGGTGCGGGAGCAACACCGAGGGTTGCGATCCCATAGCCGGTCCCAGTCCGGTACAGGCGTGACACTGAGGGTTGCAATCCGTTGCCAGTCATGAAAAAAGACAAAAAAAGGGAAAAAAAAAAAGAAACCTAGAACAAGACGAATAATTCAGAGGATGTTAGCTAAGATGACCAGGGGCAGAAAGAGTTACTGCTACATATGGAGAGAACAAAAGGGCAAACTGAAAAAGGGGCTATGACCAAAATCTATAGGTCCTCGAATAGCATAGACACGGACCTCTCACTGTAGGCCAAAAACTAGGTATAATTGTATTTCTGAGAAATATAAAGAAAACAAATTTAGGATCACAGAAATTACTCCGGAGACATTAGCCTGGGAGGTGATTGATCAGTACAGGAATCTGAACCTGTGGCCTTGGTGCTATAAGGCTGCACTCCAACCAGTTGAGTTAACCAGCCAGCCCTGGGCCTTTCCTTAAGGATGTGATTTGCACATAGTTGGGAGTTGCTCTCTATCCTGCTAGGATTCAGGATGGCTCACAGTTGGCTGATTGGAGCTACTAGCATTGAGCAGGATCACACAATTTCAGATATGGTACTTTTTTCCCCCTAGAATTCACTCTCCGTAGCAAAAACATAAGAGAGGTATTTTTTCCCCCTCTCTTTTTTAGGAAAGCTGAGTAGAAATAATGGTGGTGCCATGCAGTGTAGGGGGAAAAAATATTGGTATTGATAGATCATGGGATTGTGATCAGTCAGCTTAATTTAGCATGTAAGAGGGAAATGAAAATGTTCAGAGGAATAAGGTATTCAAAGGGTTGAAATGAGATTTTTCTTTGGTTCACGGGGACTTGTCCCTAGGCTCTCACTCTAAGGTTGCGTTCCAAAGCTATTCTTTTACACTTTGTGACACACAAGGAATCGCAAAAATTTTGGCTCTGATGCCAGCTGTGCACTCAAAGTGACTGGGTAACAATGTTGGAGTGAGCAGGATTGAAGCCATGTTGGAGCCTAAAACTGCATGGGTTAAAACCACATCTTTTAAAAAGATTTTAAAAGGACACAGTTTTTTTCTTGGCATGCATTTCTCTGAGTTCCCTCTTTTCCCATTGTTATTGCTATTTTGAACCTTTGTTATGGAGGAAGATATTATGTACATGAATGTAAAGTTGTTCTCCAGCCAGCCTGAAGCTGCAGACTTGCAGATTCGCACTTAATATCCATTACTCATTAAGAATAACTTCCTGAAAATTTGTCCAACCAAATCTCCTTCAACCTTGGCCAGTATATTAGTTTTCTATGGCTGCTGTAACAAGTTACCATAAACTTAGTGTCTTAAAACAATATAAATTTATTCTCCTGCAGTTCTGGAGATTAAAATCCAAAATTGGTTTTACTGGTCTAAAGATGTTGCAGGCAAATTCCTTGTGGAGGTTCCTGGAGAGAATTCATTTCCTTGTCTTTTCCAGCTTCTAGAGGCTTCCTGCATTCCTTGGCTTGTGACCCTTCCCCGAATCACTCCAACCTCTTGCTTCCATCATCACATCTCCTGATAGTCACTCTGATCTTTGCCTGTTTTTTTATAAGGACACTTGTGATTACATCAGGCCCACTCAGATAACCCAGGATAATCTCCCCATCTCAAGATAAATCACATCTGTGAAGTCCCTTTTGCTACCTAAGATCTTGGAAATTAGTATGTGGTCATCTTTTTTGGGGGGCGGGCATTATTCAGCCTACCACAGCCAGTTACTTTGGTATGGTGCTGTTGGTGACCCTGTCATTGAGTGTGACTGAAAACAGAGGCTCAACACAGGGCCTGTTGGTGAGCCCTCAAATCATATTAAAAGGTCCTAAGGTGTGTGTTGGGTTTTAAACAACTTCATTTAAAATAACTTTTCCCTGTAGAGGGTTAGAAATCTTAATTCTCATTTGATTTTTAGAATACGGTTTTTAGGTAATGCATGTATGGGACAAAAGTCCTCACTTAAGGGACAAAAATCCACAGCCAGCAGGCAAAAGCCTATCTAATCAATTCTAATCCCCGTTTAGGTGTGGTATTGTATACTTTAATGATTTTAGAGCTAACAGGTGGTTGCCATACAGATCTCCTTAAGAGATTTTAAAGAATGGCTGTAGGGAAAAATGTGAAAAAGTGTTTGCTATGGGCAAGCTGTTTATTGATGGAAACTTTAGAGACAATTATACTTAGATTTAAATGATGTTACTAGTTTCCATTGTTTAAGCTATACTTAGCCATAGATAACTTTTGTCATACTGCCTGTGTCTTTGTGTCCTTTTGAAATGATTTAATCAACTGACTTTTCTTGTGAAACTTCCTTGTCTTTACAATAAAAACAGAAGCCAACTTTGAATCGGGGCTGTACGCAGTTTTCTCCTTCTAACAGAGGAGTCGCTGAGGTGTCGTCCTTTCGGGCTTCTCATTGCATTCGTGTTGCTTTGTGTAATCTTTTTTTCATCTCCGTTACACAGCAAGAAGTGTAATATTTTCCATTGCCTGTTAATATTGTGGCTTTTTCTTTCTGTCTGTCTGAGATAGCTTATGTCCCTGCCTGGGCTCCCTGATAAGCCCAACGTAAGTACAGACCCTAGCTCTGATGATTGCTTAGCTTTAACCACCTCCCCAGTTTTCTTCTTCTTTTGTGAAATGGGAATGTTTCTAGGTGGCCCCAAGCAGTGTGTGTGAGAGGGGGAGAGGGGGCTGATCCCCAACCGGTGTGGGTACAAGGGGGAAGGGCTGCAGAAGGACTGTGTGGTTGTCTGAGAGAGAAGGCTGATTCCCCAGATTTGGGGGGAACGTGGTCAGGTCAGTCTGGGAGCCTCCTCCCTATCCTTCCCCAGCTAGAACATCTCAGGACACTGTCCTCAAGAGGGAGTCTGGGCCAGGGGGTGCCCTCTGGACTTCAACGGCTC
Source organism: Galeopterus variegatus (assembly GCF_000696425.1). Classification (NCBI taxonomy): domain Eukaryota; kingdom Metazoa; phylum Chordata; class Mammalia; order Dermoptera; family Cynocephalidae; genus Galeopterus; species Galeopterus variegatus. The sequence goes on along the minus strand of NW_007731308.1, from coordinate 147,271 downwards.
TGTCTTCGGAAAGAAGTCATCCATTACAATAGCCAAGAGTTGGAACCAGACCAAATGTCCATCATCGGATGAGTGGATACGGAAAATGTGGTATATCTACACAATGGAATACTACTCAGCTATAAAAACGAATGAAATACTGCCATTTGCAACAACATGGATGGACCTTGAGAGAATTATATTAAGTGAAACGAGTCAGGCACAGAAAAAGAAATACCACATGTTCTCACTTATTGGTGGGAGCTAAAAATAAATAAATAAATTCACTCACACACACAAAAAAAAAACTGGGGGGGGGGAAGAATATATAACAACTACAATTTTTTTTGAAGTTGTTACGACAAGCAAACGGAAAGGACATTGTTGGGTGGGAGGGAGGAGAGGGTGGAGGGAGGGAGGTTTTGGTAATGGGCCATAATAATCAACCACATTGTATATCGACAAAATAAAAATTTAAAGGAAAGAAGTCATCCATGTTCCCTGAGGGTAATGTGTTTGTTGCCAAGCCTGGGGCATCTTTCTTTCTAGCTCATACCAGGACCCTGGACATGTAACGGAGGATAAAAGGCTGCCTGGGAAAATCTGTCTTGCCTGGTACTATTTCCCCTTTCCTCAGTCTCTTTCCTTCAGGTTCTTATTTTGGCAAATTCAATTAAGCCAGCTATGTTTTTAAACTGCCAGAACTGCTTTTATTTCTACTGCAGTAGGAAGATGACAAAGTAAACTGAGACATAAAATCATATCCTATCTTAGGACATTTACTCCTGGATCTGAATGCACGGGACATTATGTGAATAATGTTTCAAAAAAGTTTGGTGACTAAAAGGGACTCTAATAGTCCTTTATTTTCTAAAGTAATCTATTATGTTTACTAACATTAAATTAGTTCTTATTTTTCCATTGGGTGTCTGAAGCTGAAAGAATGTTGCCCTGTACTTTGATGTTCAGTTATTTTTGTGGTTGCAAAGCATGCTTCTCTCTCTCTCTTGTTTCAGATGGGATCACAGAGAGACCTTGTCCTTCTCTCACTTCATCCCATCACAAAAAATGACGTGCCGGGAGGGTGAGCTGCAAGTGGTTTTGGTAGTTCTAGAAGGAGGGCTAAGAGCTGGAACTGCTGAGCTAAGCAGGGTATAGATCCCAGGTTGAAGGTGAGGGGGAGGCTCAATGCTAGGCTGGGGAGGTTGGCCTCTGTTCCTGAAGCGAGGGAAGACTATCGATGTGACATGCTTACGTTTGGGTTTTAGACCCAGTTCTGTGCTAACAAGCAAGAGATGTGAGGGCTGAATTAAGGGAATAGTAAGAATCACAAATATGATAAAAAATAATGATTGATTATACTATATAATAATTAGCACTTAGCAATTATATATAGTAATATGTTAATAATAAATTAATGAGACATTTATAAGTTATTATTAATAAAATAATTACTAAATAACTTGGTAATGATGAATAATAAATACTACTAATAACCATAATTGCAATCTCCCCTCACATTCCCTATCTCCTTTACCCTGCCCTTTTCCACTTTAGTGCATCCCACCTTCTAACATGCTACAAAATTTACTTACTGTGTTTGCTTCTCCTCCCTCATTGGAATATAACCTCCATGAAGGTGGGGCTTTTTTTTTTTTTTTTTTTTTTTTTAAAGATGACCGGTAAGGGGATCTTAACCCTTGGCTTGGTGTTGTCAGCACCACGCTCAGCCAGTGAGCTAACCGGCCATCCCTATATGGGATCGGAACCCGTGGACTTGGTGTTATCAGCACCGCACTCTCCCGAGTGAGCCACGGGCCGGCCCGAAGGTGGGGCTTTTTGTCTGTTTTGTTCAATGCTATATCCCAGCCCCTAGAACAGTGCCTCACATACAGTATGTACTCAAGAAATATTGTTGAACTCAATTTTTTTCTTTTTAGTTAATTATTGTTATTATTTTACATTCTAAGATGCTGTTGCAGAGCAGGTGGTGGGGAGGAGGAGAGGGGAAGGGGAAGGAGGTAAGGTGGGAGGAGGAGGAAGCGGGGAGGGTGGGGCGTGGTCGAGGCCGGGGCACCCCGCTCATTCCCGCACAGGAGCCCAGGGGGCTTCCAGCAGCAGCCGGGAGGAGGAGGAAGCGGGGAGGGTGGGGCGTGGTCGAGTCGAGGCCGGGGCACCCCGCTCATTCCCGCACAGGAGCCCAGGGGGCTTCCAGCAGCAGCCTGGTGGTTGTCGCTGGGCGATCGATTTTCATCAGACACTTCAGAAAGAAGCCGGTGCTGCTGAGGATGAACTCTGAATTATGTTTCTTCATTCCACTTTGGATTCAAAGTCTTTTTAACGGTTTTTATTTGCATACTTATAAAAGCGCCATTCATTGGGTCATACAATGTCACTCTCACATAAGGATCACTAGCTCCTAAGATCTCCTTCTCGGCAAGGCCTGTTCCAGCTATAACTTTCACCCTCACGATTCGTGAATTTTCCTCCTGCTCCTCCTCCTAGAGCCCGCACCCCTCCTCCACACGAGTTGACATTTCCGAACGGCTCCTGTAAACTGGGCGCCCCCGCCTAGGGCTGAGAACTGTAGTGAAGAGCAGGAGGCAAGGGAGGAGGAGCAGCGGGAGGAGGCCTTGCTGAGCTCAACTGAAATAAAAGTAAATGTACTCACCTTTTACTGTGTTCCAGGCAGGTTCTCAGCATTTTGCATATATTATTTATGTCCTTACAACAATACTAGTGGGTAGATACAAGTTATGAAACTTATTCAGGGTCAGTAAGTAAAGAAATAGCTTTGAACTCAGCAGTTCTGGTTTCAGTGCCTACGACTCTAAAGTACTTCTCTTTGTGGTACTCAGGAAAGGGGCGTGTGTGTCTCAGAAATGTCCCAGCCGTAGAAACAAACTAGACTTCAAAATTATCTGGGAGAGAGAGGCCAAGGATGGCTCCTGGGTGTCTGGCTTGGGGATCAAGTGGGCAACAGAACCGTTTGCTGAGAGAGAGGGGAGAATTGGAGGAATTTATCTGTGAGACTAGGAATGGCTCACTTAGGCATGCCTGCAATTGTTTAAATAACTTTGAATTGTTATGAAATGTCAAACTTTCCTTTCTGATCTTAAGCTTACTCTATGCTGGAAATTCTGCTAGGTATTTCACACTTAAGTTTTCATGATAACTTTGTGACGTACTACTATCAGCCCCAAACTGAAGCTTAGGGAGGCTGGGTTATTATTTAGCTATTGGTCGAGTCCAGACCAGATGCTAAAGCTAATATTCTAAATGTGAAGGATAAGGAATATAAGAAGTCTTAGCTAAGAGCCTGTTTATTTCTTGCTTGGGAGAGCAGGCATACTGTGATATCATTAAATAAGACGCATTAGAAACATGGAAGGAAAAGAGGATTTTGGAGCTGTAAGGTAGGGAAAATGGAATTATTATTATTATTGAATCATAATTAATTGTACATATTTTGGGGATTCAATGTTGACATATGTTGATAACATCAATATTACTAGTATGTATATTGTTACGAATTGCACTTATTCTTTATGCCCTTTGTCTAGTCTCTCGCCATCCCCCCCGCCTCCCACCACTGATAACCCTAGATTTCTTCTCTCCTTCTGAAAGGGGAAAGTGGAATTATAAATCTGGCTTCAGTTATCACATTTGAGACGCATAAAGGATTTCTAGGTGGAATAGTATGGCAAGCTGTTGCATCATTCATCTAACAAACATGAAATATCAAACTTTATTTCCAAAATTAACAAGTAAATTCTTTGGATTGACTTGTGAAATTCTCTTTTGCTAGAATTTAAGGCAGGGTAAATTCTTTTTTTTTTTTTTTTTTTTAAAAGATGACCGGTAAGGGGATCTCAACCCTTGGCTTGGTGTTGTCAGCACCATGCTCAGCCAGTGAGCAAACAAGCCATCCCTATGTGGGATCCGAACCCGTGGCCTTGGTGTTATCAGCACTGCACTCTACCGAGTGAGCCACGGGCCGGCCCAAGGCAGGGTAAATTCTAAGCGTGGAATTTATTCATGTATAAAATTTTTTTTTCTTTTTTTTTTTTTTTTGGTAAAAGGAAGTTTCCCCACCTACATCTTTTCCCCTTGAAGATATTCTCTCATTTGCCAAATTCATTAACTTAATCATTCAACAAATATCCAACTGCCTTCTAGGAGCAAAGAAGCAGATACAATTCTCAATAAATCAAGGATTTAGAACTATAGTGAGAATATTACCAATTCAGTCCATTTTTTTTAACACAACAAAAAATTGTTCACTTTTCAAAATTACACATGAAAAATTTTGTTTTGAAAAGAGAGGACTTTGGCTCACTCGGGAGAGTGTGGTGCTGATAACACCAAGGCCCTGGGTTCGGATCCCATATAGGGATGGCCGGTTCGCAAGAATATTACCAATTCAGTCCATTTTTTTAACACAACAAAAAATTGTTCACTTTTCAAAATTACACATGAAAAATTTTGTTTTGAAAAGAGAGGACTTTGAGAAAGATAACAAAAAATGGTGTTGCCAGGAAAACCTTCTAAATTCCTAATTCTCCTAATACATATGAAACAACTTTCTCCGCAATCACAATGAGAATCATGGTATCAGCTTAAACAAGATTTTGGTAGAAAACTTTTCTGTCCTCCCTGCTAATGGTTTAGGATTATACATTTTTTTACTGATATATTTTTATTTTTTATTTATTTATTTATTTATTTTTCCCTTTTTGTCTTTTTTCGTGACCGGCAATGGACCGCAACCCTCAGTGTCACGCCCGTACCAGACCGGGACCAGCAACGGGATTGCAACCCTCGGTGTTGCGCCCGCACCTCGCTCAGCCAGTGAGCGGCCGGTCTGTATGTGGGATCCGAACCCTCGGCAGGAGTATAGATGAAACAAGACTGGGCATAGGGTGACAATTTTTGTAGCTGGGTGATGGGAATATGACGGTTCATTGTATCGTACTTTTTACTTTTGTGTATGTTTGAAGTTTTCCAAAATAAAGGTAAAGTATGAATTTTTAAAAACTTGGAAGCTAAAAGGAAATATGCAAAGACATTACCATTTATGTTTGAGTGAAGATACTTGTGGTATAATGGGAAATTCATGAGGAGTCTTCAAAAAATTTATGCAAAGATTCATATTACCATTAAATTCTATTTTTCCATGAACTTTTTGAGGTTCCTTTGTATATTTGGTCTTCATCTCTAGTTCCTGGCACACAGCCCCTAAAATCCTTTGAGTCTCTGGAGTGGTGAATGTCTTTTATATCATAATGAGATGACGTGGCTGGGGGCCCCTAGATAGCTTCAGTACGGGGCTCGTCACCCAAAAGACCAAAATATGATTAAAGGGTTGGAACTTTCAGCCCCATCTCCAGACTTCTGGAAAGGGAGAAGGGCTGGAGATTGAGTAAATCACCAATGGCCAATGATTTAATCAATTACACCTACATAATAAAATCTCCATAAAAACCCTAAAACAACAGGCTTTAGAGAGCTTCTGGGTTGGTGGACATTTGAGGTGGTGCTGGGAGGGTGCTGTTCTGACAGGGAATGGAAGCTCCATCCCCTCACTCCCCGCCCCTGCCCACCATGCTCCCATACTTTGCCCTATGCATCTCTTCTATTTGGCTGTTCCTGAGTCGTATCCCTTACAATAAACCAGTAAATGTAAGTGCCTTCCTGAGTTCTATGAGCCATTCTGGAAGATTATCAAACCTGAGGAAGGAGTCATGGGAGGCTGTGACTTACAGCTGGTTGGTCAGAAGTATGGGTTGCTGGGGCCGGCCCGTGGCTCACTCGGTAGAGTGCGGTGCTGATAACACCAAGGCCCCGGGTTCGGATCCCATATAGGGATGGCCGGTTAGCTCGCTGGCTGAGCGTGGTGCTGACAACACCAAGTCAAGGGTTAAGATCTCCTTACCGGTCACCTTTTTAAAAAAAAAAAAAAAAAGAAGTATGGGTTGCTGAGGACTTGGGATTGGTGTTTGAAATAGGGGCGGTCTTGTGGAGCTGAGCTCTTTCACTTGTGGGATCTGATGCCAGCTCCAGTTAGATACCGTCATAATAGAGCTGAATTGTTGGACACCCAGCTGGTGTCAGAGAGTTGGAGAGATGGTGTTGGAAAAGACAACTTATTTGGTGTCAGGAGGCAAAAACTTCTCAGTACTAAAAATGTTTTTCCTTCACATTTTTCTATATTTTCTGTATTTTTCTACTTGAACATTTTTTTTTTTTTTAAAGATGATGGGTAAGGGGATCTCAACCCTTGGCTTGGTGTTGTCAGCACCACGCTCAGCCAGTGAGCAAACCGGCCATCCCTATATAGGATCCGAACCCGTGGCCTTGGTGTTATCAGCACCGCACTCTACCGAGTGAGCCACACAGGCCGGCCCTTCTACTTGAACATTTTTACTTAAATTTTTTTTAACAAATTATAATTATATATAACTATGGGGTACACGGTGACATTATGATATAGGTATACAGTGTGGAATGCCTAAATCAAGCTGATTAACATATCCATCACCTTAAATACATATCATTTATTCCTCCTAACTGCAACTTTGTGTCCTCTGACCAGTATTTCCCCATTCCCCTCAACCCCTAGGCTCTGGTACCCACCACTCTACTCTCTCCTTTTATGAGTTTGATTGTTTTAGATTCCACCTATGAGCGAGAACATGCAGTATTTACCTTTCTGTGCTGGCTTATTTCATTTTGCATAATATCCTGCAGGTTTATCCATGTTGTTGCAAATGACAGAATTTCCTTCTTTTTTAAAGGCTGACTAGTATTCCATTGTGTAAATACACATTTTTTTATCCATTCATCTGTTGATGGACACTCAGGTTGTTTCCATATCTTGGCTGTGAATAATGCTACAGTGAACATGGGAGTGTAAATATCTTTTTGACATACAGTGGTTCCCCCCTTATCCACAGTTTCACTTCCTGTGGTTTCAGTTACCTGCTGTTAACCATTGTCCAAAAATAGATGAATGCAGTACAAAAAGACATTTTGAGTGAGGGGCTACATTCATATAACCTTTATTATAATATATTATTATAATTGTCCTATTTTATTAGTTATTGTTGGTAATCTTACTGTACCTAATTTATAAATTAAAATTTATCATAAGTATGCATGTATAGGAAAAAACATTATTATAGAGGGTTTGGTACTATCCACAGTGTCAGGAATCCACTGGAGGTCTTCGAATGTATGCCCTGTGGATAAGGGGGCTATTGTACTGATTTCAAGTACTTAGGATATATACCCAAAAGTGGAATTGCTGGATGATATGGTTATTCTATTTTTAGTTTTGTGATGAACCTCCAGTTTTCCACATTGGCTATACCAATTTACTATTTTTATAAGGACAAAACAAACAAAAAATTTTTTAAATGATTCTTTTTAAGATCTTTCATATCTTTGTTCCTAGCATTGCCACTTTCTGGGTCAGGACCACAAATGAACTGCGTTTTATAGATCATCTATCTACTGAAAAAACATTGGTTTTTTTCCTTTTCATAGTCACACATCCTGAAAGCTGTATACATGAAAACATGTATACAGCTTTCTCTACTATCTTTCTCTTAAATCAGGATTCTCCACTTGAGGTCTTGGACAAGCTATTTAATCTCTTGGAGTCTCAATCTCCTCATCCTTATCTCTTAAAGTAGAAAAAAAGCCACCCATGAGAGACGTAAATGACAATATATGTAAATAACAAGCAAGGGAACTAACATTTGTTGGGTGTCAGGCATTGTGCTAGGAACTTTATACATTTAACCCTCTCAAAGACTGCTCTTTTAAATAAGGAAAATATGACCACTCCAATATTAAATAAACAGAATATGAACATAAAATTTATTCAATTAACAAATATTTATTGAGTACTTACTATGTTTTAAGCACCGTGCTAAAAGCAATACCAATGGCCGACAAATATTTGAATGGTCATCTCAATTAATCATAATCAAAGGAATGCAAATGCAAACAAAAGTGACTTTCCCATTTTTCACTTATTAAACCATTTGTGTTTAAAACAAATGTGTTCCCAGGATTGGATGAGTGTGGTGCTTTGGGATCTCTCCTACTGTAGGTAGATGCATAGATGCATAATCTTCCTAAAGGCACTTGAGTAATGTCTATGGCTAAAATGGCTTAAAATGTATACATTTAAACATGGCCAACCAGGAGCATGAAGCACTCCTCCCAATCCAATTGTGATTTCCAAATACCACTTCGGAAAGTTCCAAAATACCAAAAGGAAAGAGGGCTCCTGAGAAAATGGCTACTTCAAGTGGGAGTAAGGAAATGAAGAAGGTGAGCTGAGAACCATCTTGTTCTGGCAGAGAGCAAGCAAAGGACCAAAGACTACTGGGCTCTTATCAAAAGAACACAGGAGCCAGCTGGAAGAGGCTCGCCAAACATGGAACAATTTGAGCATCACTGAGGGTGCAACTTAAATAGATTTAAACACATTAAATATGCAACACACACATACACACACACCCCTATACCTAAATTCATTGGCTACCATGGCTAAATCTTAGGGAAACAACAAAATATTGTGAAGACCAATGAAGAAGAAAGAAACATTTATCCTGCCTTTCCTTACTGTAACACTGGGTAACCAAATAGTAGCTGAAGGGAAGTTTTTCCTCATAAAAAATATTGTTTTAATAAGGGAAGAAAAAATAGGATATCACCATTTTGCAACCTCTAATGAATTAACAGATTTATCAACTGAACATCAATGGCTGCTAACATCATAGAAAGACACCTAAATATTATGTCTCTTAAACACCTGTAAGTAATCTTAACCAAAAAATGAACCTTAACCTGATCCAGCTTCTAAATCTCAACTACCAGCTTACATGAAATACCAGGGATAGAGGAGCATTTGAACTATGGTATGGGGCTGCAGCCAGCAAAAATCAGGTTCTGAGGAACTCTACAGGGCAAATAACCTAGTTTCTTCAAAAAACAAGTAGCAAGGAAAAAAAAAAAAGGATGTAGGAGAATGCTTTGATTGAGACCTAAGAGACGTAACAATGAGCTGCAATTTGTGAACGTTATTTGAATCCTGATAACTTTTTAAAAATTGGCATTTATGAAACAAATAAAAATTTGAACACTATCGTATATGTGATGGCATTAAGGCAGTACTGTCAATTTTTTTAAGGAGTTAAATTCTTTTCTAAAGTGATATATTTTGGAGACACATACTAAAATATTTATGGATGAAATAATATATCTGGTATTTACTTAAAAAATAACATGCGGGGCCGGCCCGTGGCTCACTCGGGAGAGTGTGGTGCTGATAACACCAAGGCCATGGGTTCGGATCCCATATAGGGATGGCCGGTTAGCTCACTGGGTGAGCGTGGTGCTGACAACACCAAGTCAAGGGTTAAGATCCCCTTACCAGTCATCTTTAAAAAAAAATAAAAATAAAAATAACATGGACGTGAGGAAAATGGGTGAGAATACAGACAAACCAAGATTGGCCATGAACTGATAATTACTGAAGCTGGTTATGGGGCCATTGGGATTCATTATAAAATACTGTGTATTTTTGTATATGTTTAAATTTTTTCATAATAGAAAGGAAAAGTATATAAATTTTTTTTTCCTTTGTCTTTTTTCGTGTCCGGCAACGGATCGCAACCCTCAGTGTCACGCCCATACCGGACCGGGACCGGCAATGGGATCGCAACCCTCGGTGCTGCGCCCGCACCTCGCTCAGCCAGTGAGTGGGAACCGGTCTGTATGTGGGATCCGAACCCTTGGCGGGAGCGCCGCCGCATTCCCAAGCGGCGCACTGTAGCAGTGCGCCACCGGGCCAGCCCAAGTATATACATTTTGATCTAGCATTTCCACTTCTAGGAATTCATTTAAACATACATCACACGTATACAAAATACTTATGTGCAAGGGAGATATTTATTATAGGATTGAAAAAGCAAAACATAACAAAACTAAACTGATAGAGTTAAATAAATTATGAAACACATATAATGAAATACTAAGCAGTTGTTAAAAAAGAATGAGACAGCTATTCATGTACTGATATGGCATAATCTTCAAAATGTACGGATAAATGAAAATAGCCATGTACAGAAATTTGCTACCATTTGTGCAAAAATCTTTATGTGTATGTCTATGCTTATGCAAATTAAAAATCAGGAAGTATATACAAGAACTTGATATCACTGTTCCATAAAGGGTAGCTGGGTGGGAAAGGGGCAGAGATAATGTGAAGATTCACTCACGTCTGTGTTAACAGCGTAACTTTAAAATTTTTATCCTGTGCAAGGGCCGGCCTGTGGCTCACTTGGGAGAGCATGGTGCTGACAACACCAAGTCAAGGGTTCAGATCCCCTTACTGGTCATCTTTTAAAAAAATAAATAAGTAAAATAAAATAAAATTTTTATACTGTGCATGTGCTTTAACTATTCAAAGTGGCAATTTTTAATGTCATAGCTTTGAGCCCTGCCAATGGCACATATTAATCATTAAACCACTTAAAGAAAAATGACTACAGAACACTGCTTTCTAATCCTTTGTAGGCAATGACACGTGCAGAAAATGCAGGTGTTTCTACCAAACACTCAGGATGACTGATAAGATGGCTGGCATCACAGGGCAACTAGTGCCTGGCCCCAGACACTGCCTGGCTATGCCAAGGGCTAGTGGGTATAATCTCTTGAGATTACTAAGATTTATTCACAAACTCTGATCCAGATGTCACTGGGGTTGGATTTCTTCATCACTGTGATCTCCTGGAGCTACAATATCAAAATTCTGAAAACATAATTAATCCAGAATAGGTGAAGTTATTCATTTAAAATTCACTTCTTAATTTCAATAGATATTGGAATAAATAAGCAGGAATTACATTTACATTTGTCTTCATAAATGACAATGATTTACAATTAGTTTTTTGGGGAGGTATTCTTGTATTGTTTGTTTTTAATCAGAATTTCATTTAGTCTTGAAAATGAACTGGCAAGCTTCCCTTAGGGATTATCTGTTCTTTACAGTCTTTGTAGGTTAAAGTGTTTTCTTAAAGGGAAAGACCTTTGATGACTTTTTACATCTTTCTATAATCATTGATTTATTCAGGCGTCCACATCTTCTTGAACCAATTTTGATATTTTTGTAAAAATCCATTCTCTCTAGAGTTTCATATATATTAGAATAACATCATGCATAGTAAAAAAATCTTTTACCACCTTCCTTATTCACAATATTTTTTTTCTAGATCACACTTGTAAGTAGTCTATTGTATTGTTAATTAAACCACCTTCAGAGTAAGTCTACTGTTTTGTTTTCTATTTTATTACTTTTTTCTTTTATTTTTAATAATAATTCTTACTACTGACTTGAGTTTATGTTGTAATTTTTCCCTAACTTTTAGAGTTGAGTATTCATTCACTATTAAAAATTTTTAATAATAATTCTTACTGCTGACTTGAGTTTATGTTGTAATTTTTCCCTAACTTTTAGAGTTGAGTATTCATTCACTATTCAATGTATTTAGTATGTGACTGGCAATGACAAGGTATTGGAGAGCTACATTTGGAGAACAAAGTCCCTACATTCAAATCTTAGCTTCTAACAGGAATACAGCTTTAGCTACGCTGAACTTGTTTTGATAAGTAGAATTTACTGTCATTCATTTCTGGTTTGTAATTTTAATTTTTATTTCTCTTTAAACTAAGTTATACTCAGATGTGGTTTTAGACTTTGAAATGGTCACATTTCTTTTGGTTACTCTTCTGTTAATTTCTCATCTTCCAAATTTCTAACCTCTTGAATAAAGATTTCCTAATAATTATGCTTTACTACTGTTTTTCAAAACAAAATTATCATAACAAGTGGTTATGAAGGAGTTTTTGATACTTGACACATTCATAAGGCCCTCCTCTCACATAACTCTTAACAGTGATACTGATGATAAAATTAATGACGATAGCTAATATTTACTGAGCACATGTATGTGCCAGATAGCCCTTTCAAGGCTTTATATAAAGTATCAGATTTAGTCCTCACAAAAACTGTATTAGGCAGGTATAATTTATCACCACTTAAAAATCAGTAAAGTGAGGGAGAGAGACTGCATAATGTGCCCAGTGGTATACAGTTAGTAATCGGTGGAAGTGGGACATTAAATAAGATATACACCATGGTGAAAGGCACATTCACAAAATAATAGGGTCACTTTTTATTTGGAATTCTCAGATATTTAACACATTTTGAGTGGTAACCAAAGGCTTTTCTACATTCGCATTAATTTTTTTTTAGCACAGGTTCTCTGATGCATAGTGAACAGTGAGTGAGGCAAGAATTATTCCCACATTTATTGAATTTTCTTCTGGTATGAATTCTCTGATGTTCCATAATGGAAGTGACAAATGAAGGTTTTCTAATATTAATTACATTACATTAAATACGATCTAATATCGAAAAAGGTGTGAACTCCACATAAAGGCTTTTCTATATCCCTAATACTGAGGCTTCCTAACCAGTATGAATTCTGTAGTGTTCAATGAGCTGTGAGCCAAGAATAAAGGCCTGCCCACATTCTCTACATTCATAAGGTTTGATACCAGGATGAATTCTCTGATGTTCAGTAAGTTGTGAACTACGAATAAAGGCCATTCCACACTCCCTGCATTCATAGGGCTTCTCACAAGTATGAATTCGCTGATGATGAGTCAGTTGTGACACACGAATAAAGGCTTTTCCACATTCCTTACATTCGTAGGGCTTGTCTCCTGTATGAATTCTTTGATGCTGAATAAGGTATGAACTACGACTAAAGGCCTTCCCACAGTCCTTACATCCATAGGGTCTGTCACCAGTATGAACTCTCTGATGTCGAGTGAGCTGTGCATGCTGTCTAAAGGCCTTCCCGCATTCCTTACATTCATAGGGTTTCTCCCCAGAATGAATTCTTTGATGTCGAGTAACTTCAGAGCTGTGAATAAAGCCCTTTCCACATTCTTTACATTCATAGGGTTTCTCACCTGTATGAATTCGCTGATGCACAGTAAGTTGTGAATGCTGTCTAAAAGCTTTCCCACATTCTTTACACTGATAGGGTCTGGCACCTGTATGAATTCTCCGATGAACAGTAAGTTGTGAGCCTCGAATAAAAGCCTTCCCACAGTCTTTACATACATAGGGTTTCTCACCTGTATGAGTTCTTTGATGCAGAATAAGTTGTGAATGTTGCCTAAAGGTCTTTCCACATTCTTTACATTCATAGGGTTTGATACCAGTATGAAGTCTTTGATGTAGAATAAGTTCTGAAGTACGACCAAAGGCCTTCCCACATTCCTTACAGTCATAAGGTCTCTCACCTGTATGAATTCTCTGATGCTGAACAAGGTGTGAGGCACGACTAAAGGCCTTCCCACATTCCTTACATTCAAAGGGTTTTTCACCAGTATGAATTTTCTGATGTTGAATAAGGTGTGAGCCACGGCTAAATGCTTTCCCACATTTATTACATTCAATCAGTTTCTCACTAGTCTCAACGCTCTGATGTAGAGTGAGAGATGTATGATGCTCGAAAATGGGCATATTTTCATAAGGGATTTTCACTTGCTTAAAACAGCACTCCTGATTTACTTGTCTCTCAAACTGGCCTTTGCATTCCCAGTCATCTCTAAAATTGGAGCCCTCAAGATCACAGCATTTAAGGCTTTCCATTATCTCCCAATTGAATGACTCTATTTCAAAGAAATCTTTTTGTAGAAATTTCTCACACCTGGATTCCAAGTCTGAAAAACAAGAAGAAAGTAAACACAAGCTGTTCCTCTTCTATGAGAAATAAAAAATTCTATAGCAGAACAGGGCAACAAAATGAAAATAACCATAAAAAGTGAATGGCTTAACTAGGTCTGAAATACTGTGTAATTTCTAAAAAGCACATGAAAGCACAAATATAAGCTCATATGGTGCCAGAAGGAAGCAAGAAAACAAATTAAGCCGGGAGTTCTCAATTTTGATATGGATCAGAATTATTAAGGAAGCCTGTTAACAATACAAATGTCCAAGCATTGCCCCAAACTGAATCAAAATCTACAGGAGTAGGGCAAAGGTGTGTGTGTGTATCTGTCTATATTTAAAGTACTTAAATATGTGTGCATATATTTAAATTGAGGTAAAATTAATATAACATAAAATTCCCACTTAGACCATTTTAAAATGCATAATTCAGTAGTCCATAGTACATTCCCAATGTCGTGCAACCATTACCACTATCTAATTTGAGAATACTTTCATCACCCAAATAGAAACCCCATGCCCATTAAGCAGTCACTCCCCACCCCTATTGCCTCTAGCCCCTGGTAATTCCTAATGGTAGAGAACCACTAACTCTGTCTCTATGAATTTGCCTATTCTGGGCATCTATATTTTTAACACTCCCTACCACATGATGTTGATGCCAATCAAAATAAAAATCTCTGCTTAAACTTTTCATGCCTTCCCAGTGCACTTAGAATAAATTCCAAACTCACTGCCATGGCTCTCAAGGGTCTTGGCAAAGCAGTTCTCTGCTTGTCTTTGTTGCCACTCTGTGTCAACCAAGGGCAAAGCGCTTTCACACTGAGCACTCTCCCCTTTCCTCCCTATGTACCAAACTAGAGCATCTAAAATAAACCTAGGGGGCTGGCCTGGTGGCGCACTGGAGAGTGCGTCGCTTGGGAGTGCGGCGGCACTCCCGCCGAGGGTTCGGATCCCATGTGGAGACCGGTTCCCGCTCACTGGCTGAGCGTGGTGCGGGTGCAACACCGAGGGTTGCGATCCCGTTGCCGGTCCCCAGTATGGGCGCGACACCGAGGGTTGCGATCCCGTTACCGGTCAGTAAAAAAAAAAGACAAAAAAAAAAAAAGGAAAAAAATAAAATAAAATAAACCTAGGGCCTTTTTCCATCTTAGACCTCTCTTCAGGTCCTTCCATCTATCAGGAATCCTGTCCTGGGCTCTTTGGATGCTGCTTTTCTCATCCTTCAGGACTCAGGTGAAAACTCACACTTCCAAAAAAGCTCTCAGCCCGGTAACACTAATCATACACCTTTATTCTCTCTCCCACATCTTGCGTGCTGTCTTCACAACACTTTTATCAGCTGTAATTAGATCTTCATTTACATACTCATTTACTGATCTGTTTGTTTTCTTGTTCCTGAATCTCCCCAAAGGCAGAAATAATGCCTTTCTCGCTAACCACTGAAACCAACCTCTAGCATAAAGTTAGCTTTTGGTAATGGACTGTTAGATTAATAAATATTGGATTCTAGAGAAACAAACCAAAACGGAACATAATAGATAAGACAGAAATAGAATGAAGTTTACATGGAGTTACTATAAGTTTACATGGAATATACTATACAGATGGTATCTCAAAGGGTAAAAGGATAATTTTTGTAATAAATAATATTGGGGCAGTTGGACAGTCACTGGGAAAAGGTAAAACTGGATTCAATTATGCTACCATATACCAGAATAAACTCCAAGTGAAGTTTTAATGTTAAAAGAAAACAGAAACCATTCAAGTGCTAGAAGGAAACGTGGTGGATTATGTTCTAGATATGAGAAAAGCTTTCTAACTATGAAATAGTGACCCAAAATCCAAAACAACAAAAGGCCCATAAATTCTACTATGTGAAGGTGAAAAGAAACCACCTTCTAAAAACAAAACCACGCACATGAGCAACAAAAAACAAAGGCAAAGTCAAAAGAAAGAGGACAAAGAAAATATATGAAACTTATAGCCAATAAGAATAACCTTCCTGATTTATTAGAAGTTCTTAAAATTTAGGCCGGCCCGTGGCTCACTCGGCAGAGTGCGGTGCTGATAACAACAAGGCCACGGGTTCGGATCCTATATAGGGATGGCCGGTTTGCTCACTGGCTGAGCGTGGTGCTGACAACACCAAGCCAAGGGTTGAGATCCCCTTACCAGTCATCTTTAAAAAAAAAAAAAAGGTTCTTAAAATTTGAGAAATATCTTCAAAAAGTTAAACAGAATTACCACCTGAAAAAAACAATTCCACTCCTGGGTATATACCCAAAAGAACTGAAAACAGGGACTCAAACAGATATTGTATACCAATGCTCACAGCAACATTATTCACAAGAGCCAAAAGGAGGAAACAACTCAAATATCCATCAACAGATGAATGGATAAACAAAATGTGGTAGTTACATACAGTGGAATGTTATTCAGCTCTAAAGAAGAAAGAATTCTGATATATGCTATGACTTGGACAAACCTTAAAATATTATGCTAAGTGAAATAAGCCAGATCCCGAAGACCAAATATTGTATGATTCCACTTATATGAGGTACCTAGAACAGAAAAATTCATAGCAACAGAGAGTAGAATAGAGGTTATCAAGGCTATGGGGAGGGAGGAATTGGGAATTAATGTATAATAGTTAATAGAGTTTCTGCTGAGGATGATGAATAAGTTCTGGAAATGAATAGTGGTAACAGTTGTACAACACTGTGAATGTACTTAATGCCAATGAATAAAATAAAATAAAATAAAATAAAAGGCCATTTTTCAGTTATCAAAAAGCCTGCCAAGACAATTCATTAGTAAGACTGTGGGAAACTATCACATATTGCTGGTACAAAATGGTCTGACCATTTTGTTACAATGCTCAGGAGATCACAGTTTTGTTTTGTTTTTTTCCTCTTCCCTTTAAAGTATGTGTATGGTATTACTGGATAGAGGATATAGAAGATGCTGGGAAAGAACACAAAGACACAAAACAACTGTCATCAGTAGGTTGGATAAGTAACAATACAGACTCAAGTGAAAACAAAACCACCTCAGTACAGCAGTTGAAAGAAGAAAACAAAGAAATATGAGGAAGAATGAATGGTTTTAGCAGCCCCCACTCCCACAAATAATTTTCCTCTCTTACTCAGACATTCATATCAGTATTTTAAAAATTCTGTATTTCCCGGGCCGGCCCGGTGGCGCACTGCTACAGTGTGCCTCTTGGGAGTGTGGCGGCGCTCCCGCCAAGGGTTCGGATCCCACATACAGACCGGCCGCTCA
>NW_007731308.1:127853-129469 GCF_000696425.1 Galeopterus variegatus | reverse complement strand
ACGGGCGCGACACTGAGGGTTGCGATCCGTTGCCGGTCACGAAAAAAGACAAAAAAAAATTCTGTATTTCCCTAGAAAAACCTCCCTAGACTCCAGTTACCAACTCAATAGTCTGCGTCCTGCATGATAAACTGTTCCAAAGAGTTGTCTATACTCACTCTTATCAGGACTTCACCTACCACTTTTCCATTAAGACTCTCTCATGTTCATAGTAGCTAAAGGTGGAATAACCCAAGTTATCTATCAATGGATGAATGGATAAACAAATTGTGGTGTGTGTCTACATGTGTATGTATAGGAAGTCAGCCCTCCAGTATCTGTGGGTTCCACATCTGTGGATTAAACCAACCTCAGATTGTAAAAAAAACTGCATCGGTATTGAATATGAATATTTCGTTTTCTTGTCATTTTCTAAACAATACAGTATAACAACTATTTACATAGTACTTACATTGTATTAGGTATTATAAGTAATCTAGAGATAACTTAACATATATGAGAGGATGTGCATAAATTATATGCAAAGACTATGCCATTTTATATCAGGGACTTGAGCATCTGAAGATTTTGTTATCCATGGGAAGTCCTGGAACCAATCCCCCATGGATACTCAGAGACAACTGTATGAGTGTGTGTGTATATATATATATATATATACATACACACACACACACACACACAATGCATATATACATACAGTAATATGGCACTTAACTACAGAGATATTTTCTGAGAAATGTGTCATTAGGCGATTTCGTTGTGCAAACATCACAGAGTGTACTTAAATAAACCTAGATGGTATAGCCTACAACACACCTAGGGTACATGGTATTCTATGACCACCATAGTATATGCAGTCCATTATTCACCAAAACATCATTATGTAGCACATGACTGTATGTATGTGTGTGTATGGATACACACACACACACATGCAATGGAATATTATTCAATCATAAAAAGAAATAAAATTCTAATACATTCTACAACATGAATGAACCTTAAAAACATTATGCTTAGTGAAATAAGCCAGACACAAATGTCCACATATTGTATGACTTACACAAGGTACCTAGAATAGGCAAATTCATAAAGACATAAAGTAGAACAGAGGTTATCAGGGGCTAAGGGAGGGGAAAATGGAGAGCTACTGTTTAATGGATACAGAGTTTCTGTTTGGGATGATGAATAAGTTCTGGAACTGAACAGTGGTGATGGTTGCACAATGTTGTGAATGTACTTAATCCAACTGAATTGTATATTTAAAGTGACTAAAATGATAAATTTTATGTAATGTATATTTTATCATAATTAAAAAAAAATCTGGGGCCGGCCCGTGGCTCACTCGGGAGAGTGCGGTGCTGATAACACCAAGGCCCCGGGTTCGGATCCCATATAGGGATGGCCGGTTCACTCACTGGGTGAGCGTGGTGCTGACAACACCAAGTCAAGGGTTAAGATCCCCTTACCGGTCATCTTTAAAAAAAAAAAAAAAATCTAATTGAAAAAAGATTTTTGTTTTTCGGAACTGCAAAAACCAAATATTCCATGAAATATAAAAATACTTATAGAGTAAATAACAATGGGCTTACCATTTTATTTTATTTATTCTTATT
>NW_007731308.1:114165-126322 GCF_000696425.1 Galeopterus variegatus | reverse complement strand
TTTTTTGGTTTTTGAGCTTTGAAGTATCTTGGTGATTTAAGGATGTTTTAGGTACATGGCAAGTATAATTTCGATTATATACAATATTCTCCTCAAACATTGGCTTGCAACTGTATGTTGAAATCAGGGGTTGGCAAACTTTTTCTTTAAAGGGCTAGATAGTAATATGTTAGGCTTTGTGGTCCAAGTGGCAAAAATGAGGATCTTACGTAGGTACTTAAATAAGAGAGAAACAAACTGCAACTTTCTTATTGATGAAATTCAAACTATAATAATTGAGTATAATTATTTTGTAATACAGATCTACAAATGAGAAGAATGGAATTATTTTCAGGGTAGAAGTTGAAAGCTCACTTAATTGGGGTTCAGAGTTAATGTCTTCTAGCATCAAAATTGTTTATAAATGTCTGTGTTAGTGCTAATTTGTAATATGATTTTATATATTTTATCTTTGAAAATGTTTCAGGGCCAACCCATGGCTCACTTGGGAGAGTGCGGTGCTGATAACACCAAGGCCAAGAGTTTGGATCCCTATATAGGGATGGCTGTTTAGCTCCCTGAGAGCATGGTACTGACAACACCAAGTCAAGGGTTAAGATCCCCTTACCGGTCATCTTTTAAAAAAAAAAAAAAAAAAAAGAAAATGTTGTTTCAGTTATAAACCAAGGTCAAGAGTTCAGCTCATTGTACTGGTCAGCTGACCCTACCCCCCAAAAAGAAAATGTTGTTTCATATACATATAGTACTGCCATAAACTATATCAAACCATGAGCATATGGTTTTAACTAAGAATATGCATCCTTAGAAGGCATTTGTAGAATTCATTAGTTTTCATGTCATATAAAAAAGGCGGTAGGTTGGATTTGGCCCACAGGTCATAGTGTGCTGATGACTGATTTAAATCATTACTGTTGGTGAAGGATATCACAAATAAGATTTTTGATGTATTATAAAAATATGAAATACCACATCCTCACTCATAAGTTGGAGCTAAAAAAATTTTAAAAAAATTTAAAAAAAAAGAAAGAAAGAAAGATATAACAATCACAATAATTCATTGAACTTTCAAAAGGAATTAAAAAAAAAGAAAGAAAGAAAGATATAACAATCACAATAATTCATTGAACTTTCAAAAGGAGAGAACAGAACTGAGGCCACCCAAGGTGGAAAAGGGGGAGGGGGAGGGGATTTAGCAAGAAATTGGTAAAAGGCCACAAAAGAAATTACATTGTGTAATGATAAATATAGTAATTATCCTGATTTGAGGATCACATATTGCACACAGGTATTAATATTCAATGCTGTACCCCACAGACATGTACAATCAATTATGTTTCAATTATAAATAAATAATTTAAAATACAACTTAATACAAAAACAATAAACAAGATTTTTTTTAAATATAAAAAATAAAAAATGATAGTATGAAACTAAAATTCCAGACCATTAAAACAGAATTGGAGTGGAGTGAGAGTGGGGGCGAATCTCGGCAGGGGTCAACAAACTTTTTCTGTGAAGGGCCAGATAGTAAATGTTTTAGGCTTTGTGGTTACATAAGGTCTCTACAGCATATTCTTTTTATAAAAAAAATCCTTCCAAATGTAAAAACTGTTCTTATCTTGAGGAATATACAAAAAACTGGTTATAGACTAAATCTGACCTATAGATATTAGTTTGCCAACCTCTGGTCTAGGGCATAGGTAAGTAAAAGATGGGTAAAGGTCTTAAGGTCTTACCTTTCTCAGAAAAAGAAATTCAAAGATACTATTTCATACCATTCTCCAGTAAAAGGAACCAGGGACCGTTTGAAAAATGGTTAATTTCAGGGATGAGGTAGGAAAAATACAAGATAAGCCTGGAACATTTTATGGTACCACAAAATATGAAACTACTCAACAAAGAATGAGGGATGTAGCCTTACAACACTGAGGTCACAAGGGCGGATCCTCATACCAGCCAGCCACCAAAAAAAAAAGAATGAGGGCCACCGAGAGTCAACCTGAAGGAGTCAACCAGAAGCAGTTCCCAATGGCCAACGTTTGAACAATTTGAGCAATGAAATAAACAATGGAAGTACTGAGTATAGTCCATACAATAAAATATCTGAGTCCACAGTGAAACAAAGCACTGAATAAATAAAAATGGGAGGAAGATAGAGACAGCTCTTGCTGACAGAAGAATTTCAGTTATTAATGTAGAAGAAATAAGGGACACAGAAAATAAGGGAGCATCCATCAGTGGATCTTGTCTGTAACAGTTATTATTGTGGTGTTTACCTAGCGTTGATTTTGTGTGTGAGAAATGAGGAAAAACAGCACATTTGCATAAAGTCAAAGTATCTCCCCCTAAGATATTTATCAATTACAGAGGGAAAAATAGTAACTTTACAGAGGAGAAACCAGAGAGGCAATACCTTAACCAAATTATCAAAGTTAACATCACCAGTAGTGGGCCGGCCCGTGGCTCACTCGGGAGAGTGCGGTACTGATAACACCAAGGCCCTGGGTTTGGATCCCACATGGGGATGGCCGGTTCGCTCACTGGCTGAGCGTGGTGCTGACAACACCAAGTCAAGGGTTAAGATCCCCTTACCGGTCATCTTTTGAAAAAAAAAAAAAAAAAAAAAACATCACCAGTAGTAAGCCATATCAACATCTGGTATGATGCAGAGAAGGACACAACATTGCTTCTGTGCTACTCTTGCCAAAAATGCATAATCTCAATCTAATTGTGAGAAAATCAGACAAACACAAAGTGAGAGATATTCTACAAAATAGTACTCATCAAAAGCATCAAGGTCATGAAAGACAAGGAAACATTAAGGAACAGTTTGGCAGAGGCCAAAAAGACACAATAACTAAATGTAATGTGGGATCTTAGATTGGATCCTGGAACAGAAAAAGGATATTAGGGGAAAACCTGACAAAATTCAAATTAAGATTTATGGTTAGTTAGTATTGTACTAATGTTAATTTTCTGGTTTTGATAACTGTATCATGGTTATGCAAAATGTTAACTTAGTGGAAGCTGAGTGTAGGGTATATATGGGAATTCTCTATAATAATTTTGCAAATTTTCTCTAAGTTTAAAATTACTTCAAAATAAAAATGTTGGGCTCACCAGTTAGCTCAATTGGTTAGAGCACAGTGTTATAACACTAAGGTCAAGGGTTCAAATTCCTCTACTGGCCAGCCATAAAAATAAATAAATTAAATTAAATTAAAAAGTCAACGAACAACAAGGCTTTACCAAAAAGAAAAAAAAGTTCTACTTTTCAGTCTTGAGGTAGGTAGAAAAAGCACCTTTTTAAATTAAAATTTCAAATTAAAGACTATCTTATTACAAAGCAACAGAAAATACAACTTTGAAATTATTTGAGGGAAGAAAGAGTAGTAATAAAACATAGCTGGAAATGAGAACAAGGAATAGAAAATATGAAATTAAACAGCAAGAATAAGAACAGACACATTAATTATAACAAGTGAGAATGAATTCCCTTTTTCAAGTAAAAAAAAATCTCAGATTGATTAAAAAAGAGAACTCTAACAGAATCCTGGTTACGATGGACATATTTAAAGTGGCAATAATTATTTTTTTTAAAAAGGATAAACAAAAATAGGATATGATTTTTCAAGCCAACAAAAAGAGGACATTTGGGGCCGGCCCGGTGGTGCACTCGGTAGAGTGCGGCGCTTGGGAACGCGGTGGCACTCCCGCTGAGGGTTTGGATCCCATATAGAAACCAGTCCGCTCACTGGTTGAGCGCAGTGCGGGCGCGACACCGAGGGTTGCGATCCCGTTGCCGGTCGCGGTACGGGCGCAGCACCGAGGGTTGCGATCCTGTTACCGGTCACGAAAAAAAAAACAAAAAGGAAAAATAAATAAATAAATAAATAAATAAATAAAAGTCTGACTATATAGAAAAGAACAGAGACTAATGTCATTATAACACCCATGTCACTATTTTTCTTTTTGTTTATTTAATGTTTTATTTTTTTAAAAAAGAAATAAAACAATAAGATAAAGTTGATGTCCCTTTCTTCCTCTTTCCAGTTTCTTTCTCTTCTATTCTTCTCTGGGGAGTTTTCCCTATGTCAGTAATTTGTACATTTCTTTCTTTATTTTTAAGCTTAATTACTTTAAAAAAATAGTTAGCACATACATATGGTACACGAAATTCAAAAGGTTCAAAAGTTAAGTGCTAGTTCTGCTTCAAGCCACCCATTTTCCCTTCCCAGAGGCACCCACCGAAAAAAAAAGACAAAAAGACAAAAAAAAAAAAAAAAGAGGACATTTGATATTAATATCAGAAAAAATAAAATTCGAGGTTAAAATCAATAAGTGGGAAAATAAAGGACAGGTTGTACTGATAAAGATATAATTTGCAATGGAGTATATTTCATCTTTACAAAAATATGAACTGTAGTAGCAAAATATGTATATAATATAAGAAACAGCTCTCAGAATTTGATAGCACAAGTACAGAGAAAGTTAAAAGGATATGCAGATTTTAAATAACATAATCACAAGATTTATAGTTAAACAAAGAGGCACTAGTTTCAAATATGTGTGGAATATTTTCCAAAATTGGAACAATCTGATTTATTGACAATAATAGGAAAGAGAAGGCAATGGAATGATTTCTACTTTGGGCTGAGAGAAAATATCTGTCAATATAGAATTCTGTACCCACTGAAAATATCCTACTCTATAAGAAAGAAGTTCATGAAATAAGACATTTTCAGGTGGCCAAAAACTGAGAGAATTTGTCAAGAGCAGATGTGCACAAAAGGAAATTTTAAGGGTATTCTTCAGATAGAGAGAAAATGACCCCATATGAAAATAAATATGATAACAATAGCAGAGAAGTCAGGAGAGAGGTAAGTGATGATTAAGTATTCAAAGGTTCCAATATAGTCCAGCAAGTGCCAATTAATAATAATCACTAATATTTATTTAGTAGTCACTATTGTCTGGCATTGTTCTGGGCACTTTCACATTATGAATTCATATAACAGCCATGATAACCACATGAGGAAGGCATTTGCAGAGAAAACTGAAGCACAGAGAACTGTAATTTACCTAAATCCACAGAGCTAATAAGTGGCAAAGCCAGGATTTGAACTTAGGCAGACTGACCCCAGAAGTCTGTGCCCTCAACCATGACACAACCCTACTTCTCCAAAGTTAAGAGAATAAATGAATAAATTAATTTCTGAGTTAGATAAAATGAGAAGCCATTTCAAGAAAATAAGTTTTCTTATGGTATGAAGGTATCTGCAGGTAAAAAGGATCTCAAGTACAGGTAAAAAGGCGGCCATTGGGAAAGAAAGGGACACATCCTTTTGGGAGGAAAATATGAAAGAAGAAAGAACAGAGAGGAATTAATGCGGGTAGGGAAACGTTCTCCTGGGAGCTGATGCTGACAAGGTCTTTCCTCTTCACATATTCATGTGTCAGGCCTTTATCCCACAGTAGGGCTGTGGGGGAGCTTCCTGACAATAACTCGATACTGCTATCAGTTGACTCAGTCACTGGGCTATTATCCCCATTGACCTTCCCCATCAGATCAGCCCTCACTCACCTGGGTACCATGGTCCTGTCATATCATTTGCAATCATCCAGGGCTCTTTTCCTTGCTCCAATAAGGAAATGACATCAGGCTTAGAAATGGAAAGCCCTGTTTACAGGAAGAGAAAGGGGGCACGATCATACTGTTTCAAAATTCAAACCCAGTCCCCTGGTCATCAAGGAAGAGAGGCAATTATAAGGAAGAAGGTGTGAGGTTTTCCAAAGGATGGGAAAATGGAGGTGCCCAATGGAACTACTCATTTCTAATTCCACAAAGCACAAAATAATTCTCTTGCGAACAGAGAGCAGATACACAGTCAGACACTTGTAAGTTGCCTGAAAAAGTCATAATGAAAAAANGACAACACCAAGTCAAGGGTTAAGATCCCCTTACCGGTCATCTTTTGAAAAAAAAAAAAAAAAAAAAAAAACATCACCAGTAGTAAGCCATATCAACATCTGGTATGATGCAGAGAAGGACACAACATTGCTTCTGTGCTACTCTTGCCAAAAATGCATAATCTCAATCTAATTGTGAGAAAATCAGACAAACACAAAGTGAGAGATATTCTACAAAATAGTACTCATCAAAAGCATCAAGGTCATGAAAGACAAGGAAACATTAAGGAACAGTTTGGCAGAGGCCAAAAAGACACAATAACTAAATGTAATGTGGGATCTTAGATTGGATCCTGGAACAGAAAAAGGATATTAGGGGAAAACCTGACAAAATTCAAATTAAGATTTATGGTTAGTTAGTATTGTACTAATGTTAATTTTCTGGTTTTGATAACTGTATCATGGTTATGCAAAATGTTAACTTAGTGGAAGCTGAGTGTAGGGTATATATGGGAATTCTCTATAATAATTTTGCAAATTTTCTCTAAGTTTAAAATTACTTCAAAATAAAAATGTTGGGCTCACCAGTTAGCTCAATTGGTTAGAGCACAGTGTTATAACACTAAGGTCAAGGGTTCAAATTCCTCTACTGGCCAGCCATAAAAATAAATAAATTAAATTAAATTAAAAAGTCAACGAACAACAAGGCTTTACCAAAAAGAAAAAAAAGTTCTACTTTTCAGTCTTGAGGTAGGTAGAAAAAGCACCTTTTTAAATTAAAATTTCAAATTAAAGACTATCTTATTACAAAGCAACAGAAAATACAACTTTGAAATTATTTGAGGGAAGAAAGAGTAGTAATAAAACATAGCTGGAAATGAGAACAAGGAATAGAAAATATGAAATTAAACAGCAAGAATAAGAACAGACACATTAATTATAACAAGTGAGAATGAATTCCCTTTTTCAAGTAAAAAAAAATCTCAGATTGATTAAAAAAGAGAACTCTAACAGAATCCTGGTTACGATGGACATATTTAAAGTGGCAATAATTATTTTTTTTAAAAAGGATAAACAAAAATAGGATATGATTTTTCAAGCCAACAAAAAGAGGACATTTGGGGCCGGCCCGGTGGTGCACTCGGTAGAGTGCGGCGCTTGGGAACGCGGTGGCACTCCCGCTGAGGGTTTGGATCCCATATAGAAACCAGTCCGCTCACTGGTTGAGCGCAGTGCGGGCGCGACACCGAGGGTTGCGATCCCGTTGCCGGTCGCGGTACGGGCGCAGCACCGAGGGTTGCGATCCTGTTACCGGTCACGAAAAAAAAAGACAAAAAGACAAAAAAAAAAAAAAAAGAGGACATTTGATATTAATATCAGAAAAAATAAAATTCGAGGTTAAAATCAATAAGTGGGAAAATAAAGGACAGGTTGTACTGATAAAGATATAATTTGCAATGGAGTATATTTCATCTTTACAAAAATATGAACTGTAGTAGCAAAATATGTATATAATATAAGAAACAGCTCTCAGAATTTGATAGCACAAGTACAGAGAAAGTTAAAAGGATATGCAGATTTTAAATAACATAATCACAAGATTTATAGTTAAACAAAGAGGCACTAGTTTCAAATATGTGTGGAATATTTTCCAAAATTGGAACAATCTGATTTATTGACAATAATAGGAAAGAGAAGGCAATGGAATGATTTCTACTTTGGGCTGAGAGAAAATATCTGTCAATATAGAATTCTGTACCCACTGAAAATATCCTACTCTATAAGAAAGAAGTTCATGAAATAAGACATTTTCAGGTGGCCAAAAACTGAGAGAATTTGTCAAGAGCAGATGTGCACAAAAGGAAATTTTAAGGGTATTCTTCAGATAGAGAGAAAATGACCCCATATGAAAATAAATATGATAACAATAGCAGAGAAGTCAGGAGAGAGGTAAGTGATGATTAAGTATTCAAAGGTTCCAATATAGTCCAGCAAGTGCCAATTAATAATAATCACTAATATTTATTTAGTAGTCACTATTGTCTGGCATTGTTCTGGGCACTTTCACATTATGAATTCATATAACAGCCATGATAACCACATGAGGAAGGCATTTGCAGAGAAAACTGAAGCACAGAGAACTGTAATTTACCTAAATCCACAGAGCTAATAAGTGGCAAAGCCAGGATTTGAACTTAGGCAGACTGACCCCAGAAGTCTGTGCCCTCAACCATGACACAACCCTACTTCTCCAAAGTTAAGAGAATAAATGAATAAATTAATTTCTGAGTTAGATAAAATGAGAAGCCATTTCAAGAAAATAAGTTTTCTTATGGTATGAAGGTATCTGCAGGTAAAAAGGATCTCAAGTACAGGTAAAAAGGCGGCCATTGGGAAAGAAAGGGACACATCCTTTTGGGAGGAAAATATGAAAGAAGAAAGAACAGAGAGGAATTAATGCGGGTAGGGAAACGTTCTCCTGGGAGCTGATGCTGACAAGGTCTTTCCTCTTCACATATTCATGTGTCAGGCCTTTATCCCACAGTAGGGCTGTGGGGGAGCTTCCTGACAATAACTCGATACTGCTATCAGTTGACTCAGTCACTGGGCTATTATCCCCATTGACCTTCCCCATCAGATCAGCCCTCACTCACCTGGGTACCATGGTCCTGTCATATCATTTGCAATCATCCAGGGCTCTTTTCCTTGCTCCAATAAGGAAATGACATCAGGCTTAGAAATGGAAAGCCCTGTTTACAGGAAGAGAAAGGGGGCACGATCATACTGTTTCAAAATTCAAACCCAGTCCCCTGGTCATCAAGGAAGAGAGGCAATTATAAGGAAGAAGGTGTGAGGTTTTCCAAAGGATGGGAAAATGGAGGTGCCCAATGGAACTACTCATTTCTAATTCCACAAAGCACAAAATAATTCTCTTGCGAACAGAGAGCAGATACACAGTCAGACACTTGTAAGTTGCCTGAAAAAGTCATAATGAAAAAAACCAGGAATTTCAGAAGGCTAGTCCTGAATCATTTGGAGTAGGTAAGTATGGTGATTATTCTCCATTAACCCTCTCCTTCCCCTCCAGTCCATTCCTCAGTGTTCCTGGCCCTGCTCTGTGCCCCACTCTGCTCCAGACAGCTTACTCGTAAGGATATATTTACCCCTGCCCTATGCTTTCCCATTGAGTTTGGCAGATGGAAACCATCAGCAGAAAGTCAGCGAGGAGGAGGAAAGAGAGTGCAGGACATTTCTTAACCCTCTTCCTCTCTCCGTCCTTTGACCCAGAAGTTCTTTTTTTTTTTTTTTTCCTTTTTGTCTTTTTTACTGACCGGTAACGAGATCGCAACCCTTGGTGTTGCGCCCGCACCGCGCTCAGCCAGTGAGCGGGAACCGGTCTCCACATGGGATCCGAACCCTCGGCGGGAGCGCCACTGTGCTCCCAAGCGGCACACTCTCCAGTGCGCCACCAGGCCGGCCCGACCCAGAAGTTCTTGAGGTAGGTACAGTTGCTGCTAGCTGGGCCCTTTTCTGTGGCTCTAGTTCTCAGTGTCTCTGGTGGCACTGTTTCTCTCTTCATCCCTTCAGGCCAGAGGTGGAAACAGCCTCCCACTGTTGTAGTCTCTGGGTGCCTTGTTTCCTGTCTGGCCCCTTGTGATACAGTATCCTTACCTACTGAGACCAAGTTACCAAAGTTCTCTAAAGTCACATCCCTGTACAAGTCCCTCTGGGCAGGTTCCAGGCACTTCCATTCTTCCTGAGAGAACTCTATGGCCACATCCCTGAACGTCAGCAATCCCTGAAACAATAAACCCATGCATTAGTAGTAATTAAAGGACTTCTGTATTTTTTCACCTTTAATTATGAAAATTTTCAAAATACACAAAAGTACAAAGAATAGCACAAGGGATCTTCAAAAAGTTCATGGAAAGATTCATATTATCTTTCAATGCTATTTTTCCACTATCTTTTTGAAGTACCCTTGTGTAATGACCCCTATGAATCCATCACTCTGCTTCAATAATTAACAAAATTTTGCATATCTCTTTTTATCCCTTTCCTTCCATCTTTTACACCTGGTGTATTTTGAGGCAAATCCCACATATCAAACATCAGAATACCTCATTCATAAATACTTTGGTATCTAACAGATTACAGACTTTTTAAAAAAGCACATAAGCAGAATATCATTATCATACTTAATATAACAATAATTTCCTAATAACTAGATAAGTTCAAATTGCCCCAACTTTCTCAAAAGTGATTTTTTTAACAGCTGATTTATTCAAATCAGGATTCAAACAAGATCCACACATTGCATTTAGTTGATAGGTTTGCTAAAGTCTCTCAAATCTCTAACAGCCCTTAAAAATTTTATTGCCTGGGGCCGGCCCGGTGGCGCACTGGATAGTGCGCCGCTTGGGAAGCGCGGCAGCGCTCCCGCCCGAGGGTTCGGATCACACGCACCCAAAAAAAGCTAGTAGGGAAACTTGCCAGAATTTGAACCCAGATCTGCCAAAACTCCAAAGTCAGACCATAATTGTGTCTCCCAGTGTGTAAATATCTATCAAATACTTTGTGCACATGTGTGAACATGCCAAACTTTGAATGATTTAAGTATAACCTGTATTTTAATACTTAGGACAGCATCATAAAATTAATTTCTAAATGAATATTGAAATTTATCCAGTTTCTATGTTTAGCAATTGGTGTTAATTTACCTCTCATAAGTGCTAGAAAGGTTCTACAATACCTCCTCCAGCCCTTTTATACTATTCAAGCTTTTTATTAGCCCTAATGTTGATTGCCTTCCCAGGGCATCTACTAGTTTGAGTATAATTTGTCTAATTAAATTTAAAGAAGAGATGTTTCAGGGAGCACCATTTCATCATTTCCTCTTAAACTCTATGCTGTGGACTTTAATTTCCCCATACTCTAGATTTGGCTGACTGCATCTTCATGGTATAGTTTAACATGTTGCCCTACTTCCACATTTTCTGTGAAATGATAGATCTGGAGGCCTGATTTCCATTTTTTTTTTTTTTTTTGGAGGGGCATGAATTATGTCAGAGGTGGGCTGTGTACTTCCCATAGCTTCCCATTAGGAGGCACAAGATGACTGGTTGTCCCATTTTTAATGAAGTTAAAATTGATGACTAGACTTCTAGTCAAGGTGGCAGAACAGATGGACCCCAGTGTCACTCTCCCCGACATATCAACTAATTTACAACTATTAAAAAGCAACGACAGCCAAGCTGGGGCCACTAGAGCTCAGGGGAAGAGGAGGAGAGACCTACAGAGTGCATGAAGGTGGGAGAAGCCATGATGACAGAAAGAAACTGCTCCAATTGTTTCGAACCCCAGCTGCTTCCAGGCTGGAGCTGCTGAATGTATGGAGCAGAAACTGGCAAAAAGCCGCAGCTGTGCCCTTTGGATGGTGTTGCTTGGAGGAGGCAGGGGAGAAGACGGCCTTGGTGGCCCCCAGGCCAACAAGACCACTAATAGGGTTCCTGTGGACCCACATAGGATCAAGGAGCCACAACAGCTGAAAAAAAGGAGCCACTCAGAGACTGGTGAGTCATTGCAAGGGACTGGAGCGTGGCCCATCCCACGGGAAGTGTCTGGAGCATGGGCAGTGGGGGAGACGGGCCCACCGGGGTAACACTGGGGCACAGCAAGGACAGCTGATCTGACCCCCAATCAGCATAGGACCACTCAGAGGAGTCTGGTAAGGATATAGAATCGCATGGGGTGCGATTTGATGAAAAGACTCAGGCCCAGGTCAGTGTTTCTACACAACCCAGGTGTACCAGATTTCACTAGACCCAGAAGACCTATAAAATCAACGATTAAAACCTGAGCTGCCAAAAAGCCTTCCCTAGGGAATCAGCAGCAAAGCAGCAATTTAGCTCAACCACAGAGCTCAAGTACTGGTCCCCACAGGAAGTTCCCCCACTTTAGAAGTAAGTAAAGGACAACAAATTAGTTCCAGTGCAGAGTTTAAATGGTGGGAATAGCAAATAATCCAACACAGAACTGAAAAAAAAAAGTACCCACAACCAGAGACAAAGTTTGATATTAACTAGTAAAGGTCTCATTTCACCAAAGAAAACCTATAACACCTAGGACTGGAAGTCCCCTGGGCTACCAATCCAGAAAGGGGGGAGGGCTGGGGACCTCAGCCATGCCACGTGACACTTGCAACCACCTCGAGAGTGGGGGCCTCGGGCCTCAGTCATGCCCCCCC
>NW_007731308.1:110405-113165 GCF_000696425.1 Galeopterus variegatus | reverse complement strand
AGCAAATAATCCAACACAGAACTGAAAAAAAAAAGTACCCACAACCAGAGACAAAGTTTGATATTAACTAGTAAAGGTCTCATTTCACCAAAGAAAACCTATAACACCTAGGACTGGAAGTCCCCTGGGCTACCAATCCAGAAAGGGGGGAGGGCTGGGGACCTCAGCCATGCCACGTGACACTTGCAACCACCTCGAGAGTGGGGGCCTCGGGCCTCAGTCATGCCCCCCCAACACGAGCAATCAGCCCAGCAATGACCACTGAGCCACTGCAGGAAGTGCTCTGGGCTCTCCCGAGCCAGGGTGGTTAGGACTGAGGGCCTCGGCCATGCCCCCACTCACCCGCAACCAGCCCAATGATGACCACCAAGCTGCGCAGAAAGCACCCCAGGCTCTCCTGAGCCAGAGTGGTGGGGGGCCAAGGGTCTCAGCCATGCCCCCTTGACACACACAAACAGCCCAGCGACAACCACCAAGCCGGCACAGGAAGCACCCTGGGTGGGGGGCCGTGGGGGGCCCTGATATGTGCAACCAGCCCAGCAATGACCACCAAGCCATGGCAAGAAGGGCCCCAGGTTCTCGTGCAGGGGTGCTGGGAAGTGAGGGCTTTTGCCACACCCCCTGACATCTACACCCAATCCACCAATAACCAAGTCACTGCTGGAAGCCTCCTGGTCTCCCCTGTGGGTATGTGGGGGGTGCCACAGACCTCAATCTCACCCCTCTTCCTTCCTCCTCCTTCCATCACATTTCCTTCCCCTTTCCTCTCTCCCTCTCCCTCCCAACTGCTCTGCAACATCATAGAATGTAAAATAATAATATCAATAAAACAAAATAAATTGATGACTAGGTTCAGGTTTTGACAAATTGATCTATCCAGGAAAATATCTTTAAAATGAGGAGATGAAGAAGGGCATTGTAGGAAGGAGGTGATAAGGCAAGCAAGCAAATTAGGACCGATTCCAATGTCAGGGAGGAAGGTACTTCAAAAAGTTTGTAGAAAAATAGAATTAAAAAATAAGGGCTGGCCCGGTGGCGCACTGGAGAGTGCGCCGCTTGGGAGTGTGGCAGCACTCCCGCCGAGGGTTCGGATCCCATGTGGAGACCGGTTCCCGCTCACTGGCTGAGCGCGGTGCGGGCGCAACACCGAGGGTTGCGATCCCGTTGCCAGTCCCTGGTACGGGCGCGACACCGAGGGTTGCAATCCCATTACTGGTCAGTAAAAAAGACAAAAAGGAAAAAAAAATAATCATAATAATATGAATCTTTCCATGAACTTTTAAAAGTACCCTCGTATAATAAGCACATTTATGTGACTAAATGCCTATATGCTCTTGAACATTCTGTGGCTATAGATAAAACCTTTACACAGCAGGTATTGTATTTCCCACACAGGTCTGGGACTGAGCACAATCTAGCTAAGTGGGATCTCATAAATAATCAAAACAGCACACACAAAACTCACAGCAAACATGGGCCTGGTAAATAACGTCTTAAAAACGAGTCCCCTTTGCCCCTTCTTCCTTGAGATAATAAAAAAGATAGAATCCAAAATATCTGTATCTTAAAATATAGGATTTGTAGAAGTTTTAAAACTATCCTGAAGAGTCAGAGTTATAATTAGTTTATGGATCTCAACTCAGGTTAAACATTCCCCTTTAGGACACATTTAGGATCATGCAGGGGATGGTCTAGTTGTCACAATGTTGGGGAGATGGGCAGGCTGTGGGGGAGCAGTATGCTACTGGCATGTAGTGCCTGGCAACAAGAACACTAAATATCCTGAATTATCTGGACCATTATCAGGGCAGTTCCATACAACAAAAACTGTACTGCTGAAAATGACAACAGTGCCCCCACTGAGAAACAGTCTGTTAGGTATCAAGAACATATTTTTTGTTATGGCAAATTTTATAATAAACCGGGATTTTTCTTGGCTTTATAATATTTCACCTTATATCTTGTAAGATATAATCATTCCATTATTTTAGAGCATTTAGCTTAAGATGTATAAAGTCTTCACAGTTTATTATATACTTGTTAATCACATTCCTTCACTGTCCACTTCTCCTTGTTCCTAAAATAAGAAAGCTGATGGAGGGTATAACTGAATCACATGAATGTAGTCCNCAAAGAACTTTCTGAAACTAAAGTTCCCAATCACAGTCCTCATCCTAAAGACCTCACAAAACAGGAGATATTATCATATGTTGAGACCAGGATCAACCAATACAGCTCCTACCACATCTATGTGGAAGAGATAAGACTGAGGTTTCTAATGTAAACACCCTGATGCTGGTGAATGAAAAAATGAATGACATACTGACACATGGTACAACATGGATAAAGCTTGAAAAAATTACGCTAAGTGAAAGAAGCCAGACACAAAAGTCCAAATGTTGTAAAATCCCATTTTTATGAAAAATCCAGAATAGACAAATCTATGGAGATAGAATGTAAATTAGTGGCTGCCAGTATATGAGAAGGAGGGATTGAGAATGACCGGTAATGCAATTGGGATTTCTTTTTGGGGGTGATGAAAATGTTCTGAAATCCATTGTGCTGATGGTTTTACAACTCTACAAATCTACTAAAAACCACTGAACTGTACACTTATATGGGTGAATTTCATTGCATATGAATTACATATACAGTAAATAAAGCTGTTAAAAATGTTATTGAGGGGCCGGCCCAGTGGCGCACCACCGAGGGTTCGGATCCCACATACAGACCGGTTCCCGCTCACTGGCTGAGCGAGGT
>NW_007731308.1:95672-110061 GCF_000696425.1 Galeopterus variegatus | reverse complement strand
CCCGTGGCCGGTCCCGGTCCAGTACGGGCGTGACACTGAGGGTTGCGATCCGTTGCCGGTCATGAAAAAAGACAAAAAGGAAAAAAAAAATGTTATTGAGTACCCCAGAGAACTTATTAATGCTGGTTCTATCTATCAATATTGACCACATCAGAAATTAAAACCGAGAGGGGCCAGCCCATGGCTCACTTGGGAGAGTGTGGTGCTGATAACACCAAGGCCATGGTTCGGATCCCTACATAGGGATGGCCGGTTAGCTCACTTGGGAGAGCGTTGTGCTGACAACACCAAGTCAGGGATTAAGATCCCCTTACCAGTCATCTTTAAAAAAATAAAAAAATTAAAACCGAGAAATCTAAAAAATATTTATTTAAAGAAATAGTAAACCTGGGCCGGCCCGGTGGCGCACTGCTACAGTGCGCCGCTTAGGAAGTGTGGCGGCGCTCCTGCCGAGGGTTCGGATCCCACATACAGACCGGCCGCTCACTGGCTGAGCGAGGTGCGGGAGCAACACCGAGCGTTGCGATCCCGTGGCCGGTCCCGGTCCGGTACGGGCGTGACACTGAGGGTTGCGATCCGTTGCCGGTCACGAAAAAAGACAAAAAAAAGGGAAAAAAAAAAAAGAAAAAAAAAGAAGAAATAGTAAACCTGTTACATGCTAACATATATAACATTTTTTTAAAATGTAGTATTTTATTTATTTATTTATTTTTATTTTATTTTATTTTATTTTTTGTCTTTTTCGTGACCGGTAAGGGGATCGCAACCCTTGGTGTGGTGTCGCCCACACCGTGCTCAGCCAGTGAGCGCACTGGCCAGTCCTATATAGGATCCGAACCTCCGGCGGGAGCGTTGCTGCGCTCCCAGCACCACACTGTCCCGAGTGCGCCACGAGCTCGGCCCTATAACATATTTTTTTATGAGAAATAACTCTACCATCAAAATCCAAAAATTTAGTGGCATTGTTTTACATTTTTGTAAATCTCTTTAATTACTGGCTAAATAAAAGACAGTGTAATTTTCATATCTTCTTTTGCATTCAGTCTGTTGGGATAACACAGATCATGTAGCCTCTGGGAAACTCCACTGTACACCCATTAGAGAATGTTAGTGAAAAAGGCAAATAATATGTTAGTATTATAATAAAAATATTTTTTACCCTGCAGACCTCCTGAAAGGGTCTCAAGGTCTTCCTGGACCACACTTTGAGAACTGCTGATCTAGTGCTACACAATTTAATATGAATGATTTAAAAATATATTGTAGAGAGCACTAACATTAATAAAGCAAATGTATTTCACAGGGCCTAGCCTCCAAAGCCCTGTGGTTTCAGGTTTAACCTAACTTTTTAAAATTACATATAGAAATGTAAAGACAGGAAACTTTCCCCAGGCTAAAGTCTCTGTTGTAGATAAAGAATTGTCACACAGCAAAATTGCTGGTTCAA
The DNA here is from genome assembly GCF_000696425.1 of Galeopterus variegatus. Taxonomy (NCBI): domain Eukaryota; kingdom Metazoa; phylum Chordata; class Mammalia; order Dermoptera; family Cynocephalidae; genus Galeopterus; species Galeopterus variegatus. The sequence goes on along the minus strand of NW_007731308.1, from coordinate 108,614 downwards.
GGACAGATGCCCTTGGTACAAGTTAACCTACTGATTGATATGTTAAGAAAGTTGCTTGATTGTTATGTAAACATACTAAAGAAATTGCTGTAGGGAAAGACAGTGTTTGCTAACAAGCTTTTGTTGGTGGACTGACTTTAACTTTTTACTAATTGCACTATGGAATGTTACTTTGTTATTTTACTGATGTTACCATCTTCTATTGTTAAACTATACTTAGCCATAATTCCACCTATGTTCCTTTTCTGTAACTTTCTGGGCCTGGAGAATAAATACTGAGAAAGAACCCCAGTTCGGTGTTAATTTACGAGGAGGAATGCCTCTCTTCTGAGGGTTCCTGGAAATTAACCCCTTCAGGGTTTCTCACCACTCAGAAGAAATGGGCTTTGAGTAATCCTTTGCATCTCCATCACCCAGGGGGAGAGAGGTGACAAAGGAGAGGTAACAATATATTATGTTGAGGGCCAGCCCGTGGCTCAGTTGGGAGAGTGTGGTGCTGATAACACCAAGGCCATGGGTTCGGTTTCCTATATAGGGATGGCCGGTTAGCTCACTTGGGAGAGCGTGGTGCTGACACCACCAAGTCAAGAGTTAAGATCCCCTTACCGGTCATCTTTTAAAAAACATATGTATATATATTATGTTGAGCAAAAAAATCTAGTCACAAACATAGAGTGTGGCAACTTCACATCAAATTTAAAAACAGAAAACCCAACAGTATATTGCTTAGTATACAGTCATACATGGTAATATTATTATAAAAATAAAAGGACTGATAAACACAAAATTAAAAATAGTCACTACCAGGCCGGCCCAGTGTGGCCCGGAGGCGCTCCCGCCGAGGGTTCGGATCCCACATACAGACCGGTTCCCGCTCACTGGCTGAGCGAGGTGCGGGTGCGACACCGAGGGTTGCGATCCCGTTGCCGGTCCCGGTCCGGTACGGGCGCGACACTGAGGGTTGCGATCCGTTGCCGGACATGAAAAAAGACAAAAAAAAAGGAAAAAAAAAAATAGTCACTACCATTGATGGGAATGGTAATGGGATATAGGAAGGGATATGATCAGGGAAAGCAATGCAGCATGCTTAGATGGTATATTAATCTGGGTGATGAATATATCAGTACTCATTTTATTATTCTTTATGTCACACATATGTTATAGATACGTTTTTGCATATAATTCTTTGATAGTATAAAATGTTTAATGATTTTCTAAGAGAGAGTAAAATTTAAAAATAGAAGAAAGAAAGGAAACCACCCTAACGTAAAAGATTAAACTATCTCACCTTTGGCCCTATTAACCATGATTATGATAAGGGAGGCTCCTGTACTTCTCTCAAGAGAATATATTTCTGCTCCACTAGTGCTCTGGTGAGAGCATTACACACATATGTGAACAATGTTGGAGAAGAAAGGGCCATTAAGGGAAGTGGGCACCACCACTCATTCCCTGGGATGGAGAAACTGTGAGCAGGCTACAGAGAAGTTTCTGGATAAAAAACACAAATATTCATATGATCTAGAAGAAAGACAGATTATTCCAAGAATATAAGAAGTTTCAATTTACCTGGGCCATGGCTTTTATAACTACCTGACCAGCTCTGATTTCTTGATTCTTCTCTTGGACAAGTGCAGAGTCCTGAAAAAGCAGAATAGGGGGAGAAGGGATAAATCTCTGATAAACCAAGCTTGCCTCAGCACTCCCAAATACACAAGCTTAAAACAATGGTACTGAGCAGAGAATAATTCAGATGACTTTTGTAGTCTGTGAAAAGGTGTAGACCAGTGCTGTCCAACAGAACTGAAACTGAAAACAGAACTGAAAGCCATTGAAACTTTTTAAGCCAAGGGAATGGCATAATTTGATTTACATTTAAGAGGATCACTCATGAAAAATGGATTTCAGGGGATAAGGAGTGGGAAAGCATGGAGACCAATGAGGTTAATGCAGTAATACAGGCAAGGGGTGAGGGTGGTCTGCATTAGGTGGTGGTGGAGGAGGTGACGAGAACTCATCAGCTTCTAAGTATACTATAAAGTCATTCCTTGGCTTTAAAAGTTTTAGTGGCTTCCTGTCTTACTCAAGAATATGTACAGTACATATACAAAGACATATTCTTAACACAGTGGGGAGGACAATTACAATCCTTGTTTCTGTAACTGGTCACATGGTTGAAAGTGGTATTTATAACCACTTTCTTCTACTACCCATTCTGTATTCCCTTTGCCTTCAGCAAGTACCTCAGTTGGTTGTGCTTCTTCATCTGGTGGAGTAATCCAATCCTTCATTCCTAAAGAGTCTAGGCCATTCATAGTCTTGCTGGATTTGGTTGTTGTAATTTTCCATTGACCTTAATCACAGGGCATGGTAGTACTAAGAGACACCCTAAGGGATCTCCTGCATTCTAACATCATCTTCCTTACCTCCATTGTGAAGTAGTAGTCCAACTCCCCCTTGGTAGTCTGGGTCAATCACCCCAGCCAACAACATAGCTTCTTTCTTATCCTGTTAACTCAGAGGCATGAAGAGCCCAAAGTGGCGGGGTGGCAGCCTTAATGTCCAGTTCAAAGGGACCATTTTTGTGTTTCCTAATGGAAGCATTCCTCCCTCTGCAACCAAGACCTCTAGCCCAGAAGAGCATAAAGTTGTGGGGACGGGAAGCAAAAATTTTGCCAGTGGGTCACCAGGGGTAATAGTGAGTGGTGCCACTTTCATTTCCACCCCTTGATTCCTGGACCAGTGAATCCTGGCTATGCGAGAAACAGTATCATATCTTGGGTGCTGATTTACAGCATATGCAGACTTCTGGAGAACATTGCCCCAGCCCTGCACGGTACTGTCACCTAGCTGGTGTTATAACTGTGACTTCAAAAGGCCATTCCACCACTGTTCTATCAGACTGGCTCTGTTCTATCGGGATGATGGGGAACATGGTAAAAACCAGTGAATTCCAAGAGCATGAGCACACTGCTGCACTTCTTTGGCTGTGAAAAGAGTTCCTTTGTCCAAGCAATGCTATGTGGAATACCATTATGGTGAACAAGGCATTCCATGAGTCCACAGATGGTAGTTTTGGCAGAAGCATTTTGTGCCAGAAGACAAATCCATATCAAGAGTCTATTCCAGTAAGAGAAGAATGCTGTCCCTTACATGATGATCCGATATAGTCAGCTTGTCACCGTGCAGCTGGCTGATCACCCTGAGGAATGGTGCCATATCGAGGGCTCAGTGTTGGTCTCTGATGCTGGCAAACTGGCACTCAGCTGTTACCATAGCCAGATCAGCCTTGGTGAGTGGAAGTCCATGTTGCTGAGCCCATGCATAACCTCCATCCCTCCACTATGGCCACTTTGCTCATGACCCCACTGTGCAATGACAGGGGTGGCTGGAGAAAGAGGCTCATCCTATCCACCTGATTATTAAAGTCCTCTGCTGACGTCACCTTTTGATGGGCATTCACATGAGAAACAAATATATTCACATCCTTTACCCACTCAGAGAGGTCTATACACATACTGCTTCCCTAAATTTGCTTCTCACCAATTTTCCAATTATGTTCCTTCCAAATCCCTGATCATCCATCCAAACCATTGGCTACAACCCATGAATTGATATATAATCGCATTTCTGGCCATTTCTCCTTCCAAGCAAAGTACACAACCAGGTGCAGTGCCTGAAGTTCGGCCCATTGAGATTTCCCCTCACCACTGTCCTTCAGGGATGTCCCAGAAAGGGACTGTAGTGCCACAGCTGTCCACTTTCAGATGGTGCCTGCATATCGTGCAGAACCATCTGTAAACCATGCCCTAGTCTTCTCTTCCTCTATCAACTGATTATAGGGGACTCCCCATGAGGCCATAGGTGCAGCCTGGGGGAGAGAAGGCAGTGTAGCAGAAGTAGGAACCACGGGCTTTGGGGCCACGTCTTCATGTAACTTACTTGTGCCTTCAAAGTCTTTTTTCCATTCTCTTGATAATTCCTTTCTTCTGTACTAATCTCCTTAGCAAATGGTGTCCGGGCTACACCCTTGCTTTCATGGCCAGGCTGAAAGTTTTCTAATTTTTTGACCTGTTTTCTTTTGAATTCTAAATTTTGGCTTTATGTTATGCCTTTTCTGCCATAACTCAGTGTAGGCTGTTGCAAGTAGCCATGTGGCTTCCTGAATGCTTTGCTGTTTAGAAATTTCTTCTGCCAAACACCCTGGTTCAGCATCTTTAAGTTCCACATCCCATAAAACTTTGGGGCATAAAAAGAACATGGCTAGTTCACAGCAAGGGTGATCTTTGCCACAGGTTCCAATGTCCCTTCTCATTTACATCTGAGTTCTTCTCAGAATGGCCTTTATTGTCCATATTTCTATCAGCATTTTTCTCACCACCATTTAACCAGTCTCTAAGAAGTTTCAAACTTTCCCTCGCCTTTTTGTCTTCTTCTGAATCCTCCAAACACCTTCATCCTTTTTCCAACACCCAGTTCCAAAGCAGCTTCCAAAACATTTTCAAGTATTTGTTATAAGCAACACCCTACTTCTCTGGTACTAATTCTTTTATTAGACCATCTCTGTTGTTTATAACAAAATACCTAGAACTTGGTAACCTTTTTTTTTTTTTAAAGATGACTGGTAAGGGGATCTTAACACTTGGCTTAGTGTTGTCAGCACCACGTTCACCCAGTGAGCCAACCGGCCATCCCTATATAGGATCCGAACCCGTGGCCTTGGTGTTATCAGCACCACACTCTCCCGAGTGAGTCACAGGCTGGCCCCAGAACTTGGTAACTTATAAAACAACAATATTTATTGCTTACAGTTTCAGAGGCTGGGAAGTCAAAAGTACTGGGAATACATCTGGTGAGGGCTCTGTCCTGGTGGTGACTACAGTGACTCAGGGTATCATGCGAATATGGCAAAGCAGAGAGAGATTTGCCTTTTTTCTGTACTTTTTTTTCTCTCCGGGTCCCCAGTAGATTGGATGGTTCATGCCCATATTGAGGGTGGATCTTTCCCACCCAGTACAATCAGGCTCTCATGCTAATCTCTTCTGGAAACACCCTCATGGACACACCTGAAAAGATAGCTTTACTAGGTTTCTTCATATTCCTTAATCGATCAAGTTGACACCTACAATTAACCTTCACAAGTAGGTTCAAGAGAATGAAAGGAAAGGTGGAAATAGAAGAGCCAACTCTTTCAAGGAGTTTTGCTAAAAAGAACTGAAAAATGGAGCTAGGGGTGGATACTGGGTTCAGGTAGCGTTGTTAGTTTGTTTTGAATGTGGAAGAAATTACAGCATGGCAGGAATAAATCAGTAAAGAAAAATTTAAAAGGCAGGGACACAAGAGACAACTGCTAGAGCAATGAATGATGTTGAGTAGAAGAGGGATAAGAAGCAGCACCCAAGTGTTGGGGGAAGAATTACAGAGACTCACAGATAGTTCATCCCTAGGGAAGGCAGAGTAAGTATATGGGTACAGGAATAACCCTAAGGATTCTAGGGTGAGGTGATGTGGTGCCACTCACACACACTTTTCAATTAATTTTATTTTTACAACTACCCTTTGGGTTAAATAAAGTTGATTTTATTCCCTTCATTATACAGAAGAGGAGCTAGAATGCCTGAAAAGTTATGAGATTCACCCAAGGCCACACTGCTGGTAAAATCAGAGATAGGATAAGAACACAGATGTTCTGTTCCCCTGCTCAGGAAAGTTTCCATCAAAGTAAACTGCCTCCCTGTGGTTACTGCCATTAATGAGGGAATGAACAATAAATCAATTCCAGGGTAAAAAGGGGACAACTGAGAGAGTCAGGGGTTAACGGGAGAAGGAAACTGGAGTCTTTTGCAAGTACTTTGTCATTAGAGACAGTTCAGATAAGTAATAGTTTCTTCTAAAAATTATTAGACAAGAAGGTACCAGATGTGTTGGAAGTCAGGGGAAAAAAGCCTGAGAGACATTTCAGAATTCTGAGGAAAAAGACAGAAGAAATGAATTCTGAAAATAAAGATCAGAGAAATGGAAGAGAGATCCATATAACACAATATACATACAAAAGTGGAGAATAAAACAGAGTAGTTGGAGGAAAATAAATGAATAGAAGAACATTAACTGGATGAAAGGAAATACTTGAATCTTTAAGTTTAAAAGAATCCTTGAGAGCTTACAAAAAGTCACAAAGAGCTACACATCTGGATGCATCCTGGTAACAATTCTAAAATTTTTACTTACAAGTAGGATAATCATTATTTTTAAATGAACATGCACTATTTAAAACTTACCATATAATACAAGGCATATACCCATCTGGAAACTTTACATGACATACCTGGAATATTCCTCCCCAGATAGTCATTGAGCTTGCTTTCTCTCTGTTAAGGTTTCTGCTTAAACTTCACCTCAGTGACCAAACTATCTAAAATATCACCCTTTGTATATATAATTATTTTGTCAATTAAATTTTTTAAAAATCTAAAACTTAGATTTCACCCCTTGCCACTCTCTCTACCCTTCTCTGCTTTTTTTTTCTTTATAGCTCACTGCTATTAAACATTATATTACAAGGGCTGGCCCGTGGCTCACTTGGGACTGTGCGGTGCTGATAACACCAAGGCCACAGGTTTGGATCCTATATAGGGATGGCTGGTTTGCTCACTGGCTGAGCGTGGTGCTGACAACATCAAGCCAAGGGTTGAGATTCCCTTACTGGTCATCTTTAAAAAAAATAAAAATAAAAGTAAAACATTATATTATACATTCTTGTCAAGTTATTGACTCTTCACACTAAACTCAAAAGCAGGGACCTTGTTGGTTTTATTAATTCCTCAGGGTGTGAGGAATGAAATACTACATGGGAGGCACTGAAATACTTATTGAATAAATCAATAAATGTATAAGATCACAATGGAAACCTTATGAATTTATCAAAGTAGAAATTCCTCAGCCTATTTTTTTGTGGTCATATAAGCCAAAAAGAAATACCAACTGGAAAAAAGGTTAATATAAAATATTAAATAGCTGCAAAAGTATTTCTATTTTGTAGACACATGACATAAAAGGCAGAAAAATACAAAGAAAAAACATATATTTGAGATTTAAAAATTCTACCCCAAACTACCAAAATCAAAATGAAAAGGCAAATGATAAAATAGGAAAAAATATCTTTAATTCATAAGTCAGACAAACAACAAAAATCCTTAATGAATAGTACTTATAAAAATAAATTTTCAGAAAAAGCAATAATTTTAAATAAATGAGCAAATGATACACATGGGCAATTCACTAAATAATATGACCCTGCTAACCTATCAAAAGTTTTAAAACCTCACTAGTAATGAAGGAGATGAATGTTAAACCAGTAAGGAAATACCATTTCACAGATACTAATTTGGTAAAGATTTTAAAGATTGATGAGATTCCACAATAGCATGATGTGAAGAAATGCACACACACAGTAAGCTGTAGCTGGTATAAACTTCCAACAAGGCAATGTTAGCAGAAATTCCATATCTGAGACTCTATCCAAAAGACGTGTGTGGGGTATATGAGGGAGACACTGTTAACAATGGAAACAATTTAGAGAAAACTTCAATATCCTATAAAAGAGGACTGATTTTGGGCCGGCCCGGTGGCACACTGCTACAGTGCGCCGCTTGGGAGTGCGGTGGCGCTCCCGCCGAGGGTTCAGATCCCACATACAGACCGGTTCCTGCTCACTGGCTGAGCGAGGTGCGGGAGCAACACCAAGGGTTGCGATCCCATTGCCGGTCCTGGTCCCGGTCCGGTATGGGCGCGACACTGAGGGTTGCGATCCATTGCCGGAAACGGAAAAAAAAAAAAAAAAAAAAAGAGGACTGATTAAATAAGCTACAGTGTATCCATACAATGGAAACATTCACCATAAAAAGAATGATACATATCTTTATTTGTTGATGTAAAGATGTTGAATAATGTTGGGTCGCTTACAAGGTAGCTTACAAAATAACATGTATAGTGTAATCTTATTCTTATGGGACAAATATACATATGTACACATATATGCATGTGTGAATGTACAGAAGATGGACTAAAAGGATTTTCAATTAAATTTTTACCTTTGTCTCTAAGTGGTATAATTATGGGGGAATTTGTTTTTCCTGTATTTTCAAGTTTTCCCCTTAAACATATATTTCATTATGATAAATAATACAATCAATCTCTTCTTCCTTGATGGGGGTAAATTATAAAAGATATGAATGGAGTGATTCAATAGTGGTAGTGAGGTCCATTTGCGAATCTGTATACTGAAGGAACTTGATGTGGTCTTAAAGCCTTCAAGGGGCCTGTCCTGACTTCCCAAGGAGTAGGTGATCTTTCATATGAAGGGCTTCTTGCTTCCTTGGTCCCCTCACTCACCTGTGCACTTGGCTTCTTGTCAACCCTCTCTCCAAAGTCCAGAGATGTCCTTCTTGTTCCAAAAAGCATTTACAGAAGCAACTTTCTACACACGGAAAAAAAAAAAATGGGTCTTAGCCATTGTGGTTGACATGTTGACATTACAATTTCATTATCCAGTTTTCATCTCCTTTTCGACAGATAACAGATGACATTTTCCAGCCCCTTGCAGTTAGGGAGGGCCGTGAACTGGTTTTGGCTAATGAAATACAAGGTGACGTGTCACTTCAGTCTGAGGGACTGGAAAGACTTGGACAATTCTACAATATTTCTATTCCCAGATGTTGTGACTAGGGAGGCTGTGTGTTTCAGATGGTACAGCTATAGGATGGTGGAGTTCCTCTGGTCCAGAACCCTGCCTATGCTGACCCACACGAGACATGTAGCATGAGCAGAAATAAAAAGTTATTTTGTAAGCCACTGAGATTCAGGGGTCCTTTGTTACCACACCCTGTCCTAACTAAAATACTAATTCAGCTATCCTTGACTATCTAAAAATTCAGACTCAGGGACTTGGTCAACTTGTGTAGTGGGTTAGAAATCTTGATTCTCCTTTGATCTTAGAGTAGGATCTTTAGGTAAATACATGCATGGGGCTAAAGCCCTTGAATAGGGGACAATAGTCCACAGATAAGTTTGGCAAAAGCCGTCTAATAAATTCTAATCACTGATTAGGGATGGGATTGTATACTTTGACTATTTTAGGTCACTGGTTTGATTCCAGCTCGAAGGACTATTAACTATCTAACCTACTGATTGTTCTTAAGATATGTTGAGAAACCTGCTAATTGTTGTTAAGATATGCTAAGGAAATTCCTGTAGGGAGGTATGTGGAAAAGAAAATGTTTACTAAAGGCAAGCTGTTTGTTGGTGGATCAACTTAGCTTTTTACAAATTGCATTCTGGAATGTCACATTGTTAATTTACTGCTGTTACTAGTTTTACACTGCCTGTTTTTCTGTCCTTCTTTGATGATTGAATCAACTGACTTTTTTTGTAAAACTTCCTTGTCTTGTCAATAAAAAGAGAGGCTAATTTTAAATCGCAGCGGCTGCTCTCCTGATGGGCTGCAGTCCCTCCAGGCCTCATTCACAGTACTCTGAGTGATTCCTTCATTTTTCATCTCGGTTACACAGAGAGAAGTGTAACAAACACGAGAAAGAACAACCAAAAAAAAAAAAAAAAAAAAAAAAATCAGAAGCAGCTTCAGAAAAAACAAGCAGAGCTGTCCATTTCCAACTCTGTATGTCTCAAAGGGATATTTTACAAATCTACAATGTGAAGCAAAAGGCAGATTATAACTTATAGGACAAGCTGATCTAGGCCCAGCAAAACCATGCTCCTTTAGATCTCCAACATCAAAATTCTGTACAAATCCTCCTGAGCAAAGTTTAGCCACCTATACACCACCTAGGAAAACCTGAAGCTACATCTCTAAATTTTCCCTATCTCCGAATTCACAGCCATTCTTTACAGGCCATGGATCCTACATCACACAGGGCCCGAGCTGGGGGGCTGGGAGAAGTTGGCCAAGAGTATTTTTCCCAGTATTTAAAATGTGATAAATATAACACACCATATTTCAACACAAGGCCTCCAAATAATTTCCTAAAACAGAATTAGACACAACAAAACTCCCTCACAGAAGTAATAAACTATCATATTAAAATAAAGATTTTTTAAAATATCACTTACTGATCAACAAAGAATTATTACGGTTATTAACAAATAGTTGCTTTGTGTGCAGTAACATGGCCTCTTTTAGAGTCATCAACGTCTGTACATCCCTTTTGTTACACTCCAATCTGTGCACTTGTCAAAATATTTACATTATTCTGATGTTCAACTAATTGTATTTAGGATGTAACTTGAAACTTTTCCTATATATCACTTTTTTTTTTTTTTTGGCAGCTGGCCGGTATGAGGATCTGAACCCTTGACCTTGGTGTCATAATACCAACTAAGTTAACCAGCCAGCCTTGCCATTTTTAATGTTGTGTTGAATTTTGTGGATGTTAAATTTTTCCTGTATAAACATCAGCAAAAAATCAATACATTGAGAAATATGTACATTCTCAGGCAATGTTCAACATTCTGAGTCAGAGAACAGCGGATTAGTATAATAAACTAAATATTTCTATATAACAGCAATATTGACTACTCACAAAGTAGTAATGTAAAAGTTAATAACATAGAAAATGTTCAAAATATGGTTAATGAAAACCAAGCAGGTTACAAAACAGCTGGGTATCATGTGGTCCTATTTCTAAAATACATGTATATCTCATACAGACAATACAGACAGATAAAATCAGATGGAAAATGTCTGGGAGGTTTCACCCTTAAAGATTACTTTGATTACTTATGAGTTGTGATCTTAAATTTTCTTATTTTTACTTATGTACTTTTTTTCAATAACCATGCATTGATTTTTAGTATATTTCTAAATTCTGTTAATTGTTAAGACACTCCCAAATAGTAGATGAAAAACTAAATACTTGCTTTTAAAAAAAAAAAAATCTTCCTTTGAACATGAAATAATAGCTCAGGATATTCTAAAAGCAGTTGTATTTTCACAGAATGGGTTTTGTTTTTGTTCCTTCGACTCCCAATAGCTGCAAACTACCTGAATTGGTAACTATATTCATGTGTGCTGGAATCCTGTCTGGAAAAAAACTAAAAGTCATTTGGGCGACATCATGTGTACAGGTGATGCTTTAATCTCTTCTTGCCAAATGGGTTTATGATGTTTCTGCACCTGCCCTATTTGCCCCACTGTTCTCCACAAAGCTACAGAATGATCTTGCTCCACTGGTCATACTTTGGAATTCTGATGATTAGAATAAAACTGCAGGGGATATAAGTAGCCCAAGGAAACTAATTCACCTCCACAGAGTTTTTATAGGATCAGACACGACATGACACTGACTGTTCTGGTCATACAAATATTTCCCTTTTATGAATTCTTATGGCATACCATCAAGGTAATTAATGCCCTTTATTACTCTTTATATTGGAGCTTTGTATACAGTAGTCCCCTTATCCATAGTTTTTCTTTCTGCAGGTTCACTTATCCACAGGTCAACCGCAGTCTGAAGATATTAAATGGCAAATTCCATAAACAAACAATTCATAAGTTTTAGATTGTGCACAGTTCTTACTGGTGTGATAAAATCTCACACAGTCCTGCTCTGTTCTGCCCAGGATATGAATCATCCATTTGTCCAGCATATACACACTGTATACACTACCCATCTGTTAGTCACTTAGTAGCCGTATAGGTTATCAGATTGAAAAAACAGTATATATAGGGTTCAGTACTATCCACAGTTTCAGGCATCCAATGGAGGTTTTGGAACGTATTCCCTGCAGATAAGGGGAGACTACTGTACAAGTTTTATCTCCCTTATAACACTATTTGTAATTAAAAATAACGACTAAGTTTTTTTTTTTTCTTTTTTTTTTTCTTTCTTTTTTCGTGTCCGGCAACGGATTGCAACCCTCAGTGTCGCACACGTACCGGACCGGGACCGGCAACGGGATCACAACCCTCGGTGTTGCGCCCACACCTCGCTCAGCCAGTGAGCAGGAACCGGTCTGTATGTGGGATCCGAACCCTCGGCGGGAGCGCTGCCACGCTCCCAAGCGGCCCACTGTAGCAGTGCGCCACCGGGCCAGCCCACGACTAACTTTTTAAAAGCATGTTCTTCCCAGTTCTAGGTTAGGATTTTACACATTTGCAAATTCTGAATAAATGTCTAACAACTGAGTCAAAGATTCATTTTCTGGGTATTTATCCTAAGAACTTCATTATAAAAATACACAAAGTTGTATGCATAAGAGTACTTTGGGGACAATTTCACAACTAAAATACAGAAATATAAATAAAATATAGATACTCTTTACTAGGCAATAAAGTGAATAAATTATGATACATCATGATGATGGAATACTATACAGTGATTCAAAAATATAATAGTATCATAGTCAATGCATTATTGAATGAGGTTACAGAATTTTTATAAATGTGATACCACTCTATAAAATCCTACAGAAAAATATATGAAATAAATCCATCAAAATTTATTTCAGGGGCCGGCCCGTGGCTCACTCGGGAGAGTGCGGTGATGATAACACCAAGGCCACGGGTTCGGATCCCATATAGGGATGGCCGGTTCGCTCACTGGGTGAGCGTGGTGCTGACAACACCAAGTCAAGGGTTAAGATCCCCTTACCGGTCATCTTTAAAAAAAAAAAAAAAAAAAAATTTATTTCAAATATTTGAAATGAATCCATCAAAATATTAAGAATATTTACGTCTGGATGGAGGAGTTACATTTTTAGCAAGTTTTTAGATTTTTTTTTTTCCTTTCTGTCTTTTTTACTGACCAGTAACGGGATCGCAACCCTCGGTGTTGCGCCCGTACCAGGGACCGGCAACAGGATCGCAACCCTCGGTGTTGGGCCCGCACCTCGCTCAGCCAGTGAGCGGCCGGTCTGTATGTGGGATCC
>NW_007731308.1:74211-94722 GCF_000696425.1 Galeopterus variegatus | reverse complement strand
GGAACTGGTCTCCATATGGGATCCGAGCCCTCAGCGGGAGCGCCACCACGCTCCCAAGCAGCGCACTCTCCAGTGCGCCACTGGGCCGGCCCAAGTTTTTAGATTTTTGCATTAAGCATAAATACTTCATAATAAAATTCATAACAAAACTGTCCATTTAAACAAAAATAAATAACCAGAGTTATAGCTGGTATTTATTTTCCTGTCAGTAGAGAAATTATGAGCAAGTGAGCGTATATCTATGACATGAATGGGGGCAAAAAAGGAAATTAGTGTGGTTGAAATAAACAACACTAAAAGTTCTTAAGCTATCTTTTAAATGTTGACTCACATTCTCTGGTACACTGAGATAGCTTCATTTTCAAAAACATTCTGTGAATGACTAATTTTCAAGTATGTGAGAATTCCAGATGAAATAAGATAGTGCATTCAATGCAGAAAATATGATGTCAGATACACAGAGGGTGTCTTCTCCATTTAATCACTAATTAAAAAAATTTTAGATGGGATCTTTGCAAAATTATAAGCTATTTTTTGTTCATCATTTTGAATGTTGTATCATTAGAACAAAAATTTTCATTGTTCTGGTTAACTCTATAAGGATATTTTGTATTAGCTGCATAATATCCCAACATATGAATATAAAATTCATGTGTGATGAAACATTCCTCTTCCATTTCTCTATTGTTAGGCACAAATTTTGGAAACACATCAGAGGCTACTATATATTATTGTCTTTGATTTTTAGATCCATGGCCCCAAATTTACCAGGGTCACAAATCCCTTTGAAAACCTCATGAAATCATAAACCTTCTTTCTAGGAAAAAAAAACCAAAATGAATAAATATCTGCAAAAATTGTGCATAAAATTTCAAGATGTCTGCAGAATCCTGAAGTATAAGGGTAGGGACTAGGAACTTATTTAAAACTCTGCTGTAACAACTTACAAACATCAAGTACTACTAGCCATATTCTTTTTGATTTATTCAAAATTCTGATTTATTAAAAGAACAACTGGGATTTGGCCTGAAACAAACTTAAGACTAACTACCCAAAAACCAAAATGCTAAAATCACATTAGATCTAGTTACTGATACAAACTTTTATTCTAGCCCCGTGAATCCAGACCTCTGTGATAGGTTCCCAATGACGTTCTCACTCCTAAAAAGCCAAAACTGCAGAAACCCTCATTCATCAAACCAGACTGTAAAGATTAGAGATATCCACAATGCAGTGCTACATGAGCCAGGGCATCTGCAAAGTGATAGAAGAGCCACTGCTCAGGACCAACAAATATCAACCCTGCAAAAGATATAGATTTATGCCATCAGAATGCTTAGGGCAAGAACAGTGAAAAGAAAAAACTGAGCAATTTGACAATCAAAAATGAGTATCAGGGGACCGGCTGAATCAGACATTAAAATATACTATCAAGTCTCTATAATGAAAACAGTGTGGTAGAGGTACATAACAAATAGATAAGTGGAGTGGACCAGAAAGCTTAGAAAAAGAACCAAGTATATACGGAAATTTAGAATATGATACAGCACCTCAAATCATTCAGGCAAAGACAAAGTCTTCAACAAATGGTACTGGAAAAATTGGATAGCCATTTGGAAAAATATAAAATTAGATCCATACCCCATATCACACACAAAGTTAAACTCCAAATGGATCAGGGATCTAAATGTGAAAAAAAAGAAACCATACAGGTATTAGAAGAAAACACAGGCAAATTTCTTTTTAATCCTGGGGTTGAGAAAGGCTTTCAAAATCCAGACGTGCTTACAGAGAATACTGATAAATTTGTCTATATGAAAATTAAAAACTTTGCATGCCAAAAAACACCATAAACCAAGTCAAAAGACAACTGACAAATGGAAAAAAATATTAATGGCTAATATTCCTGATACATAAAGAACTCTTAAACATTGAGAAACAGAACCAAAAAACTGAAAGAAAAATAGGAAAAGGATATGAACAGACAATTCACAAAAAAAAGACAAAAATGACCCTTAAATAAAAAGATGTTCATCAACATACTACTGGAAGTCTTAGCTGGAGCAATTAGGTGAGAGAAAGACATAAAAGGCATACAAACTGGAAAGAAAGAAGTAAAATTACCTCTGTTTGCAGACAAAACATGATCATATTTGTAGAAAACTTTAGAGAGTTCACACATAAAAAAACAAACCTGTTGGAACTAATAAACAATTTCAGCAAAGAGTAGGATACAAAATCAACACACAAAAATCAGTTGTATTTCTATACAATAACAATGGACAATCCCAAAAGGAAATTAAGAAAATAATTCTATTTACAACAGTGTCAAAAAGAATAAAATATTTAGGAATAAACTTAACTAAGAAAGTGAAAGACATACACTAAAAACTATAAGACATTGCTGAAAGAAATGAAAAAAGACACAAATTAATGGAAAGATATCCTGTGTTCAAGAATTGGAAAACTTACCACCAGCACCTCAGGGCCCCCCCAGGGACCTGAGGCATGGAGTCAGAGACCGGAACCCCCCCAAACCAGGCACACCGCCAGGACCAAGGGGCATGCCAAAAAATATCACCTCCACATGGGTGGCCCAGCACCATGGCTGCCGCAAAAATGGCTAGACACCACAACCACCACGCAGATGGTCCGCCAGCCACTGGAGTGCACTGACACAAGGAGAGTCACCAGCAGAGACCAAAGTAAAGAAGAAGATGTCTCTCTCCACAAAGCCCATTCCAGAGTGACAGAAGCAGCATCTTATCTATGATAATATAGGGGGACCTGAACACACCTCTCAGTGTTAGACAGATCATCTAGGCAACAAATTAACAGAGCAACCATTACTCTTTCAGAAGGAGAGAAGAACTCTAGGGTAATTAGAAGGGGGAGGGGGATGGGGAGAGATTGGACAAGGGGCAGAAAGAATAAGTATGATTTGTAACAATAAATATGCAAGTAATATTGGTTTGATCAACATATGTCAACGTTGAACCCCCAAAATATGTGTAATCAATTATGATTCAATCCTTACAAAACAAAAACAAAAACAAAAACAAAAGAAATGTAATATCCCTGAAAAATAAAAAAATATTAAAAAAAATAAAAAGAATTGGAAAACTTAATATTGCTAAGATGTTACTATAGACTGAATTGTGTCCCCCCCCACCCCCGCCAAATTGATAATGTTGAAGCCCTAATTCCCAATGTTACTGTATTTGGAGATGGGCCTTTATGGAAGTACCTAAGGTTAAATGAGGTTATAAGGATAGTGCTCTACAATGACAGGATAAGAAGAGACAACAGAGAGCTATCTCTCTCTCTCTCTTTCTCTCTCTCGTTCTCTCTGCCATGAGAGGATACAGTGAGAAGACGCTGCACTCCAGGAAGAGAGCCCTCACCAGAATCTGACCATGATGGCACCCTGATCTCAGACCTCCAGCCTCCAGATCTGTGAGAAAATAAATTTCTGCTGTTTAAACCACGAAAATCAACTACATTACATACTGGTAAATTAAAATTAAAAAAACAAAAACAAAAAAACCCACCCAGTCCAGGGTGTGTATATATATTATTTTTTAATGAATGTTTTTATTTATTTATTTTTTTCGTGTGGCTGGCCAGTACGGGGATCCAGACCTGTGGCTTGGTGTTAACAATGCAGTGCTCTTGACCAGCTGAGCTAACCTGCCAGCCTATCGTGAATATTTTTAAAAAGACTCACCACCAACTTCTTCCTTCTTTCTCTTTACCTAAGTTTAGCTTTTCCCAGTCATAAAATTTAGTATTATAGAAAACTTGGAGAAATTTAAGGAATTTAATCTTTAATTATTTTATTTGGTATCCTTTCCAGGTGTTCCATAGCCAATTTAGAAATTTATGTATGTGTACAACAAATGAAAGAATGAGACTCTCATTTGCATTATTTTAATTTGGGGATAGATTTTAAGGTGAGTTAAACACTTTTTAAAAAATTTATTATTTTTTTTAATAGTATGTACATTCTAAGATGTTGTTGCAGGGGGAGGAGAAGCAGGGCTGGCCCATGGCTGGCTCCTTTGCTGGCCTGGTTGTGGTCAGGAGAGCAGGGCTGAGGTCCTTAGCACCTGTCTCAGGACCCCAGGGGCTTCTGGCCTAGTATTTTGTTACAGAAGGCAGAAACAACTAAGACAGATGTCAATACTACCCAAAGTGTTACACAGATTCAATGCAATCCTTATGAAAATCCTAACGCTTTTTGCAGAAATAGAAAAATCCATCCTAAAAGTGACATGAAAGTGGAAAGGTCCTCTAACAGACAAAACAATCTGGAAACAGAATAAAGTTGAAGGTCTCACCATTCCTGATTTTAAAACGTACTACAGGGCCGGCCCGGTGGTGCATTGGAGAGTGCGCCGCTTGGGAGTGCGGCGGTGCTCCCACTGAGGGTTCGGATCCCATGTGGAGACCGGTTCCCGCTCACTGGCTGAGCGAGGTGCGGGCGCAACACCGAGGGTTGCGATCCCGTTGCCGGTCCCCGGTACGGGCGCGACACTGAGGGGTGTCATCCCATTACTGGTCAGTAAAAAAGACAAAAAGGAAAAAAAAAGTACTACAAAGCTACATTAATCAAAACAGTGTGGTATTGGCAAAAAGACAGGTGCTTCAACCAACAATATAGAATAGACAGCCCAGAATCCCCACATATATGTACGGTTCAGTTATTTTCTGTTGCTTTGCCTCACATGGATTTATCACCTCTCTTCCCCTGGGTGACAAAGCCGCAAAAGGATTACTCAAAGTCCATCTCTTCTGAGCAGTGAGAGACCCTGAGGGGGTTAATCTCCCAGAACCCTCAAGAGAGAGGCATTCCTTCTTTTTGGGAAATTAACCATGAACTGGAGTTCTCTCCCTGCATTTATTCTTCAGACCAGGAAGTTACAGAAAAAGAACATAGGTGGGGTTTTAGCAAGTATAGTTTAACAAGTTTAACAATAGAGGCTGGTAACATCAGTAAAACAAGCAAAGTGACATTCCATAATGCAATTTGCAAAAGGTTAAGTCAATCCACCAACAAAAGCTTGATCTTAACAAACACTGTTTTTCCCTACAGCACCTTCCCAGTTTCTTTACATAACCATCAGTAACTTGTCTGTCCTTGAGTCAGCAACCTTACTGTGCCCCAACTCTCCATCCACATCAGAGACCCTAGCCTGATGAAAGTTTCCTGTCTGTTGCAAGCTTAACATTTCTATATGTAATTTCAAAAGGTTAGGCTAAGCCTGAAGCTCCAGGGAACTAGGCTCTGTGAAATATATTTGCTTTATGAATGTAAGTATACTTCACAATTTTCAACAAGGGAGCCAAGACCATTCAATTGGAAAGGACAGTCTTTTAAACAAATGATGTTGGGATAAATGGATATCCACATGCAAAACAATGAATTTGGACCCTTACCTAACTCCATATACAAGAAATAACTCAAAATGGATCAAAGATCTAAATATTAAGAGGTAAAACTATAAAACTCTTAGAAGAAAACATAGTGGTAAATCTTCATGACACTATATTTAGCCATGACTTCTCGGATATGACAATGAAAGCAAAGGCAACAAGAAAGTCAGACTTCATCAAAACTAAAAATTTTGTGCATGAAAAGACACTATCAACGGTGTGAAAAGGAAACCCACAGGATGGAAGAAAATACTTACAAATCATACATGTATATTTGATAAAGGACTGATATCCAGATTATATAAAAAATCTCACAGAACAAAAACCCAAACAACCAGATTAAAATATGGGCAAAGGACTTGAATAGACATTTCTCCAAAGAAGATACACAAATCCCCAATAATGAAAAGATGCTCAACATCACTAATCATTAGGGAAATGCAATTTTTTTTTTCAAAATGCACTATCAGAAACAAACAAAAAACCAGAAAATAACAAGTGTTGATAAGGATGTGAAGAAAACAGAACTCTTGTGCACTGCCAGTGGGAACGGTGCAGCTGATGCGGAAAACAGTATGGTGATTCCTCAAAAACTTAAACACAGAATTACCACATGATCCAGCAATTCTACTTTTGGGTATATATCCAGAAGTGAAAGCAGGGAGTCAAACAGATATTTGTAAACCCATGTTCATAGCAGTATTATTCAAAATAGACAAAAGGTGGAAGCATCCCAAGTGTCCACTGATAGATGAATGAATAAACAAAATGTGGTATATACATATAATGCGGTGTTGAAATTCTGTCACATGCTACAACATGGATGAATCTTGAAGACACATGCTAAGTAAAATAAGCCAGTTACAAAAGGACAAATATTGTGTGATCCCAGTTACATGAAGTACCTAAAGTGAGTAGTCAAATTCATAGAGATAGAAAGGAGATTGGAAGTTACCAGGGACTGGTGGGAGGGGGCAATGAGAAGTTATTGTTTAATGGATACAGAGTTTTGGTTTGGGAAGATGAAAAAAGTTCTGGAGATGGATGGTGGTGATGGCTGCACAACAAAATAACTGTACTAATGCTACTGAATTGTACACTTAAAAATTGTTAAAATGGTAAATTTTATATTATGCTTATTTTACCAGTTTTTAAAATGGACAAAGGACTTGAATAGACATTTCTCCAAAGAAGATACACAGATGGCTAATAAGTACATGAAAAGATGTTCAATATTACTAATCATTAAGGAAGTGCCACTCAACACCCATTAGGGTGGTTATTATCAAAACACCAAAATATAGCCACACCCATTAGGATGGCTATTATCAAAAAACCAAAGTAACAAGTGTTGGCACGGATGTAGACAAATTAAAACCCTTGTTGCTGGTGGGAATGTAAAATAGTACAGCTGATATGGAAAACAGTTTACAGACCGGTTCCCGCTCACTGGCTGAGCGAGGTGCGGGAGCAACACCGAGGGTTGCGATCCCGTTGCCGGTCCCGGTCCGGTACGGGCGCGACACTGAGGGTTGCGATCCGTTGCCGGTCACGAAAAAAGACAAAAAAAAAAAAGGAAAAAAAAAAGATAAAAAAGTTCTGGAAATGGTGATGGTGGCACAACATTGTGAATGTACTTAATACCACAGAATTGTACACCTGAAAATGGCAAATTTTATGTTATGTATATTTAACCATAAGACAAACAAACAAAAAATTCAAAGTAACAAGATTGGTTATTACAATGGGGGAGTGAGAACAGGGTAGAAAGAATGGGGGAATGGGACTGAGAGAAGAAATGATGGAGTAAATGAGTAGATCTTTTTGTTAATTTTGACTTTTAGATCATGTTATTGTTTCACATGAGTACTCAAAAAATAAGCCAAATCAACCAGGATGTGGGGGAGCCCAAAAAGAAATACAAACAGTAACAAATGAACTATCTATACTACAAATGAATAATATTAGCATACAAAAGAGTGTAGGGAAGAAAGTAATTTTAGAAAACTGTATTTTCACTATGTACTGTAAGACTAAAGACAGAAAGAACTGTATGGGATTATAAAGGTATGGTCACCAATTCTTAAACTACTTTCTAAATAGGACTGAGCAAATAAATTAAAATAAACATACTGTGGTTAATGACAGCCAAGTTTTTCACTGTCAGAGAAAGGAGTTACAAAAAAGGAAATGGAGAAGTCTAGAATGAACACTGTGGTGTTGAACTGAAATAAGATATTGTATGAACTCAAGGTGCTGTGGACTGATTGAATTGTGCCCCCAAAGTTCATATATAAGTAGCTTTATTCCCACTGTAACTCTTGAGGGTAGGAAATCCTATTATGATAACTGAAAGGTAGGGCCTTGAAGAGCTGATTAGTTTGTAGAACCATTCCATGGTGTATGGATTAATAATGGTGGTCAGGGGCATGGTTCTGAGGGCTTTAATAGAGTATATGAGAGGTTAGTCTTTCTCTCTGCTCCACCATTTCTGCCATGTGAGACCTCTGGGTCACTGTCACCACCACCAAGACCCTCACCAGATGTGTTCCCTGCACTGTGGACTTCCCATCTCCTGAAACTGTAAGCAATAAATTTCGTTTTCTTATAAATTACCCAGTTCCAGGCATTTTGTTACAAGCAACAGAAATGGACTGATACACAAAGATTATCTGTATATGCACACATACAGATAAAGGTATGTATATATACACATACATATTTCATAGCTGAGAGGACCCAGAAGCAATGACATCTCAGAAGCAATAAGCATACCTAATCTTGGTTTCAAAATATAATTTTCTAATAAAAGGAATCAGCGCTTCCTGGAAAATGGGTTGATTCCAGGACTGGGGCAGGGAAAGTACAGTATCAGCCTGGAAAATCTTGTGGTGCCAGAAAATAAGGAAATACTAAAAATAATAAAGGGGCCACATTGAATAGACACAGTAATCAACTTGAAGGGGCTCCCAATGGCCAAATATGTGACAATTTGAGCAACAAAATGATGGTAATGGATTATAATCTACAGAATAAAAAAAATTCCAGTCCATATGTATATAAATAATTGAGTAAATAAATGGGGAAGGAAGGAAATCTGTTTCTAACAGTAAGATTCTAATTAATTAATGTATAAGGAATGATGGAAACAAACAAAAAAACCACCATTTGGAAAACAGCTGGTAACTTTTTCAGGCAAGTGTCATCAATGGATGTAGGTGAACGAAGGAAGGAAAAACAGTGTATTTACATAGGCTTAGAGTATTTCTCCACAAGATATATTAATTATGATGGGGAAAATAGTGACTTTGCAGTGGAGAAACCTAGCAGACATCACCTTAACCAAGAAATTAAAGTTAACACTACTCAAAATGAGACAAATTGACCGCATGGGTCCCCTGATATGATGCACTGAGAAGGGCATATCACTTTTAGTGTATTCGTGCCCTAAATGCATAACTTGAATTTAATCATGAGGAAGCATCAGACATCTCCAAATTGACCATTCTGCACTGCAGAATCCACAAAGTAAATGATCAGTACTTTTCAAAAGTGTCATATCAAAGAAGAATAAGGAGACTTACCAACTAACTGCAACATGTAATCCTGGATTGGATCCTATTCCAGAAGAAGAACATTAAGGGAAACTGATGAAATTTGAATGAGATTTATAGATTAGTTAATAGTAGTGTATCAATGTTAATCTCCTGGTTTTGATTATTGTATTGTGGTTGTAAAAAATTGTAACATATGGAGAAGTTAGGTTAAGAGTATATGGGAATTCTATTTTTGTAACATTTTAAAGACTAAAAGTAATTCAAAATAAAAAGTTAACATTTTTTTAATGAACATTAGGTGTGTAGGGAGCAGGAAGGATATGTGTCTTCCAGGGCACCTAGTAAATTATCCCTATGGCAAATACCGAAGACCAGGTCACTTTGGCAGAAGGGGGGATGGGGTGGAGAAGGGAGTTCTTATACAAGAAGTTCCAGAAGGAAAGAAAAGCACGCCTTGAAAAACAAGGTTTCAGAGAAAGAAGAATAAAACTTGATGCACCTTGAACTTGGCACTTGGATGTTCAACAGCAATTCTTTCCTTCTCCCAGCACCTTTCTTGGAGAAAGAGTTAGGACTAAAATATCATGAGCGACCTGGACATTTTTGAAGGGCCATCCTCACCCTACCACACAGGGGAAGGTCAGAGAAAATTGGGC
Source organism: Galeopterus variegatus (assembly GCF_000696425.1). Lineage (NCBI taxonomy): Eukaryota > Metazoa > Chordata > Mammalia > Dermoptera > Cynocephalidae > Galeopterus > Galeopterus variegatus. The sequence goes on along the minus strand of NW_007731308.1, from coordinate 85,073 downwards.
ACCCTGGGTAATTCCAGTGTCACCAGAAAAGCTAAAGCCGCTGCTGTCCAGGGCCAGAATCTGTCCTAACTTCAGAGGTTCTGCAGGGGTCAGAGCACTGGAGTCAAAGACACCTCAAGTTGGCACACTTGATGCTGCACAAATGGCCAGAGTGTAACAAAAACATAACCACACATCCATTCTTGAAACACACAAAGACACAAGCACACAATCAGACACCTCCACACCCTTATACACATCAAAATAACAAACCCACTAAGACACAAGCAGTCACACAATCTACTCACCACTATGACACACAAAGTTATGTAGTCACAGGCACTCTACACCAACACCCACAAATGCTCCACACAGTCACACTCACACTCATTCAGGGGACACACCCAATCACTGGCACTCTATCTCATCCAGTCATAATTGAACATTCACTCTGGACACACACCGTTACACTCACACAAGCAAAGACACCCCGCACCCACATACATAGCACCGCATGCTGTCACACAGTCACCATTTCTAACACACACACACACACACACACACACACACCAAGGGACACCACAGGGATGCATACGCAGTGGCACTGCACAGTAGTAGGCGCAAAGCAATTGCACACAGTACCACCACGGCCAGTGTCACACAACCAAAACCATACACCCCCCTAATAGACATTCAATTGTAACCATAAAGACATTGCACCGGTCACAGAGTCACAACTATACTCACACCCTCGGGAACAAGGCGTACAGGCACACAGACACAACAGGGACACACGCAGTATCACCTCCACAGTCACAAGGACCGCACACCCCCAATATACAGCATCACACAACATACACAAAAACAACCTGACACACACCCTGGAGACAGGCGGTCACAACTACACACTCCCAGGCACACACACAGCCACAAAGACATTCTGGATCTCGCATCCTCGGCCCGCTCCCGCCTGCGCGCCCAGACCCAAGCTCCGGACACGCCCCGTCCCCGCCCCAGACTCCCAGACCCCTCACCTTCTGCCTCCCCTGGTCGCGTCCGGGTCCTTGCGGAGCTAAAGATCTCGACACGACGTCGAGAGATGTAACGTCGGGTCGCTGGGGACTCTGGGACACGTAGTCCACAGCCACACCAGCCACGGACAAGATGGCGTCCTCTGACCTCTGCGTCTGCGCTCGGCTCGTTTTGACACGCACTCGCGAGGCTTAAAAGGGTGTGAGACCTCCCAGCAGGCCCGAGCTCATGTGACTCCAAGGAAGGTCTACTCAGAACAGCCCTGTAATCAGAGGAGGAGACAGCCAAGTTCAGCGTGGGGGAGACATACAGAGAGACAGAGACAAACAAAGTCGAACAGCAAAGCCTTAAGGGAAATGTAGTTCAAGGCCAGGAAAGCCAAGTTGCTGGTAATAGAAGGTAATTACGTACCAGCCCGGGCCTGGCTGCAGTGGCCACGCCGGGCTGCGCCGCGGAGACTTCTGGGAGCGCTCGCCCGCCCTCGGAGTGCGCAGGCGCAGTGTACCGAGTGGACATTTTGGTCTTTGTCCGCGGGTCAGTACTGCCCCAGGGTCCACGTGGCGCGAAAGTAGGAGGTGGGATTTGGGCATCTTGGGTCGGTCGGGCCGGGGAGGTTGAAGGGAAGGATTCCCGATCTCTAGGGGCGCGGCGCAGGGGTGGGGAGTGGGTTTAGGAGCTTCTGGCCTACGTGTGAGGCGGAGGTGGGGGCCTCTGAAGAGGGTTTGAGCGTGCGTGACCCTGACTTTGATCGCAGAGTTTGACCCGATGTTTGGAATTGTTGAGTGAATATGAAACTGTGCGAGATTGTGTGTGGTTGCGCCTAAGGAGATGTAAGAGATCAGCATAGAGGTATAACGTTTGAGCCGCACTGCTCTTGTCGAAAGTGCTGATAATGTTAACGGTGCCATCTTCCTGTAGCGTCTACCGTATTTGAAAATTTGAAGAAGGGAAAAAACCTCGGTAGTGAATAATGTAAAGACGGGTTTTTGTATAAAAACGCATTTCTTTTTAATTAGGATAGAATGCAAATAATCGTGACTTCTTTCTTTTTAATACAAAAATATTTCTAAGGTACTTTTTGTTATGGGGTGTCTGCTTCAGACTGTCTCAGATACCCTGATCTTTGAGGTACTTTAATAGGGCCGTTAGGCGAAGTCCTAGACTGTATAGCGTTACACTTTGAGAAGCAGCGTTATACAACGCAGAAAACCCAGGATTAGGGAATCAAGGGTTATAGCTTAGGCACAGTTAAACCTCATTTTTTGAAGAAAACTTAATTGTTGCAATGTTTATCCATGAAACTGGACGAAATCCTAGGTGTCCTAATTCCTTAACGAGTCGAGGAATTCTCGGTTGTAAGAATTTTGTGAAGTAATGGAGAAAACTACTTCTGTTTGCTAAAATGATATTTCTAAGGAAATCACCCTCAGTTGTCTTTCACATTGTTTAAAATAATAAAAAGTTAAATAAAGCGATTGGATATTAAACTATGGACAGGTTTGGGAATTAGGTAAGCTGATTCTACACTAAATATGGAAAAATGGACAAGCTACAATAGCCAGTAAAAGTCTGAAAGAGAAAATCGGTGGGGACCCAGCTGTAACACATTTTAAAATATAAAGCCTCAGATATTGAGATAGTATTGGTATTGGCAATATCTATAATAACCACAAACTTATTTTCTTTTTGACCTAACTATTTCATATCTGGAAATTAATCCCACAAATGTATCTTCATTTGCATGAAACAATACAGGTATGCCGTTGTTCATTGCAGAAATGTTTGACCTAGAAAAAGGTTAGAAACAGTTCATACCGGGCCAGCCCGTGGCTCACTCGGGAGAGTGTGGTGCTGATAACACCAAGGCCGTGGGTTCGGATCCTATATAGGGATGGCCGGTTAGCTCACTTGGAGAGCGTGGTGCTGACAACACCAAGTCAAGGGTTAAGATCCCCTTACGGGTCATCTTTTTAAGAAAAAAAAAAAAAGAAACAGTTCATACCTATCAGTAGGAGATTGGTTTAATAAAATGATGGTACATTTGTACAACAGAATAATATGCAACTCTACAAAAGTATGAGGAGGAAGCTTTCTGTATACTGACACTGAAATAACTCCAGAAATGTATTGTTAAGTAAAAAAAAAGCAAGCTGTGGAATGTAGAGTTTTTTTCATTTGGAGTAAGAAAGGAGGTAATAAGAATATATATTTGTAATTGTATTTCCATTAAAAAACTCAAAAGATACATAAGAAACTGATAAAAGTGGCTATCTGTGTTGGGGCTGGGGGGGAACCTAGGATAGAGCGAAGGCAAATAACTTTTTCTGTTTGTTTTCTAACTCTGTGAATGTAGTATATATTCTAAAATTAAATTTTTTTTTTAAAGGAGATCATAGGCCGTGGAGCCAGACTTCCTGTGTTAACTCCTTCCTCTGCTACTTTGTACCTTGGTGACCTTAGGCAGGTACCCAAATCTTGTGCCTCGTTTGGTCATCTAGTAAGACAGAGATAATAATATTATTTGGTTCACAGGGTGGTTGTGCAGATCAAGAAGTTAATACATGTAAAGTTCTAAGAATGGTCCCTGGTATGTAGTAAGTACTTGATAAGTGTTAAGTAGTAGACATATTACTATCTGCAAAAAAAATACTTCCTCAGAAATAATAAAGCCATTTGTACTATTTCTGATAGAAATTTCTGAAGGAGTGGACTGTGTAGACGCACTTTTCTTATTTCCATACGTTAAAACTTTTTAAAATTCTTTTGGACACTTACTTTTTTAACTGGAATGAGCAAGTTAAATCTATTGTGTTCAAGTTATATTCATCTTTAGACTAAAAACTCATTGCTACATCCACCATGAGACTTTTCTTTGATTTCTGTGATGGTTACTGCCACATGGTTCTAATTGAGAATCTCATAATTTTTTTTTTTTTTTTTTTCAATTTCAGTTGTGACTCATTTTTGGCCAGCATACATCTTATCGAATATACTTCAAATTACATCACAACAGGAGAGACAAACTATATGGCTGGCCTACCATTAGTGATTGTTATTTCTCTTTAGACCAAAATGTAATCTGTGTGGTTTTACTTTGGTCCATTCCTCATCAATCACTTAATGGATGGTTTTAACAACAATAAATAATTCTTGGCTGAATCAATAATATTTATGAAGCTTGTAAAGTTATGCTTTTCTAGTCTTTTCATTCCTTTTACATTTATTTGATTATTATCTCAAATTGTATCAATTTTTTTTTTTTTTTTTTAAAGATGACCTGTAAGGGGATCTTAACCCTTGACTTGGTGTTGTCAGCACCACGCTCAGCCAGTGAGCGAACCGGCCATCCCTGTATATGGGATCCGAACCCGGGGCCTTAGTGTTATCAGCACCGCACTCTCCCGAGTGAGCCACGGGCCGGCCCAAATTTTTCTTTTTTAAACGTCATTTTAAAGTTGTAGATTTAGGGCTGGCCCGTGGCTCACTTGGGAGAATGTGGTGCTGATAACACCAAGGCCATGGGTTTGGATCCCTATATAGGGATGGCCAGTTAGCTCACTTCAGAGAGCATGGTGCTGACAAGCTGACAACACCAAGTCAAGGGTTAAGATCCCCTTACTGGTCATCTTTAAAAAAAAAAAGAAGAAAAGTTGTATAGATTTAGTGTGTTCTAATTAACGACACTAGTTTTCTTTCTGATGCCAGAGGACGCTCTTTCAAGCCACCTCTTGTCTCATTTTGACTTGACATCATTTATCTTTGAAAGCTTTTTTGTATTCAAGGCTCACCTCATACCTTCCCTCCCAGATCTGGAATTGACCATTTATCCAAGGAGCTCTGGTTCCTTTTATTGGTGAATGGTATTGGAGAACAAGATTTAGGGTATGTTCATTGCTTAGGGATAACATTGTTTCAAGGCCATTTTAAATGGCAGAGCTAGAAATTCATATTTTAAAAAAGCGTGAATCTATATTAGCATTCCTAATTTAGTTTAAATGGTATAACATTTTTGCCTAATTTCTTATCTCCTAATTTTATTTTATAGTAAAAAATTTGAAACAAAGTAGCATAAGTACTTTTTCTTCGCTTTATCTCGCAATATAAAGAAAATGGTCTCTGGCCGAGCCCGTGGCGCACTCGGGAGAGTGCGGCGCTGGGAGCGCAGCAGCGCTCCCACCACGGGTTCGGATCCTATATAGGGATGGCCGGTGTGCTCACTGGCTGAGCGCAGTGTGGCTGGTCTCAAAAAGAACAAAAAAAAATAAAATAAAATAAAGAAAATGGTCTCAAAATAACAATACTGATAGTAGTAACCATAAACATGGTGTAACATTAAAATTTTCTTCAGTATATTTAATATGTGTAGCTATTTTTATTCTTAGAATGCATCTCACTAAGGATGAGTACTCAAATTTCTCTATTCTAAAGTCATTTGAAATCCTTTCTCTGAGGAATTACTAAGTTAATATACAGTTGGGTTCATTTGTTCCAATTTGTTTTCAAGGTAAGGGACTACTTTTTAAAAAATGAATTTGATTACTTCAAAAAAGTTAGTGATGCATTTCTGTGATTCAACAAAAATACATCTCACAGAGATGTCTCATCTCATTCTTCTCCCCTCCCCAATTACACTCTTCTTCCAGTGTAAGTATAGTTCCTTATTTCTTTGTTTCTTGTTTATCCTTTAAGTGGGCTATTTTTGTTTGGTCACTAGTGTATATTTCTTCTTCACTTCTATTCCTCATCTTTCTTATATAAAACATAGCATACCGTGTACACTCTCTATACCTCACTTTCTTCATTAACAGTATGTCCTGGAGATGGCCCTTCTTAATCCTTTTTTTTTTCTTTTTAACTGCTGTATTAATAAGATCCATTGTGTATATGTACCATAATTGATTCAGTTAATCCCCTGTTGTTGGATATTTGGATTATTTCCAATCTTTTGCTGTTACTAACAGTGCGGTTGTGATATTGTGAAAATAATGTATTTGGTCTTCATCCCTGTCTTCTGGCGTACAACTCTTTAAAATCTCCAGAGTGCTATCTTTTCATATGCTATTGAGTTAACTCATTCGGCTGTTCACCTGAAAGACTAAGGCATAACTTTCAACCCCATCCCCCTACCTCCAGCCAGGGGACGTGGGGCAAAGGTTAAGTTGATCTCCAGTGGCCAGTGACTTAATCAGTCATTCCTATAGTGAAACCTACATAAAAACTAAAGAGGCCTGGGTTCAGAGAGCTTCAAGGTAACTGAACACCTGGAGGTTCCTGGAGGGTGGTGCGACCCTTTTCCCATACCTCACCCTTTGCATCTCTTCATCTGTATCTGTTATAATATTCTTTATAATAAATGGGTAAATGTAAGTAAGTCTTTCCCTATTCTCTGAGCTGCTCAGCAAATTAATCGAGCCCAAGGAGTGGGTGGTGAGAACCCTAGTTGATAGACAGTAGGTCAGAAACCCAAGTACGACAACCTGGAGCTTGCGATTGGCATCAGAAGTGGGGGCAGTCTTGTGGGACTGAGCCCTACTGTGGAAGCTGACACTATTTCCAGGTAGATAGTGTTGAAATTGAGTCAGAGGACACCCAGATGCCATCTGCCGCAGAATTGCTTGCTGGTGGGGAGAAATCACACATTTGGTCACAGAAGTCTGTCTTCTGCGTTGATTGTCACAGAGTAAGAGTAGAGGAAAAACACGCTTTGGCTGTTTGTTTTTTTTCCCATTCACAGCAGTAATGAGTAATTTTTAATCTGTGTCATTTTGTATTTACACAGGAGAATCTACAAAGTAGATTGCTACAAGTGGAATTGCCCAGTGGGTAAGTACTTACACTCCCACTAACAATGTGCTAGGGTACCTTTCCCCCTTGAATCTCACCACCAGAGTGTAGTATCGAATATTTGATTTTTTGCCAAAGGCATAAGTGAGAATTGGCGTCTCATTGTAGGGTGTTTTTTTCATTGTTTTGTTTTTTTAAAAGATGACCAGTAAGGGGATCTTAATCCTTGACTTGGTGTTGTCAGCACCACGCTCTCCCAAGTGAGCTAACCAGCCATTCCTATATAGGGATCCAAACTCCTGGCCTTGGTGTTATCAGCACCACATTCTCTCTAGTGAGCCACGGGCCCGGCCGTACTGTAGGTTTAATTTACATTCCTTGTTATGAGTGATGGTGAGTATCTTTTTACATGTTTAATGGGCCATATGTATTAATCTAGGAACTGTTCATATTCTTTTCCCCATTTTTCTATGGGGTGTCTTTTCCTTCTAGGAGCTAATGATACATTAGAAAGGTTAATGTTCAGGTCACGGGTTCAAGTCCCTATATAGGGATGGCCAGTTGGCTCACATGGGAGAGCGTGGTGCTGACAACACCAAGTCGGGGGTTAGGATCCCCTTACTGGTCATCTTTTTTAAAAAAGAAAAAATAAATAAAAATAAAACCATGCAGAATCAGAGTTTTTGAAATTTTTATTAAAATGAAATTATATAGTTAATTTTAATACAAATTTAAAAATTATATAGTTAGAGTCATTGATCTTTTCATTTATGGTCATAGTCAGAAAGCCTTTTCCACTCCTAAGTTTCCACTCATGTTTTCAGATTCTTACAAGGTTGTAGTTTTTATATGGTTTCATTTTTATAATTATATTTTTAATCCATTTAGAGCATATCCTGGTGTATGCTATCAGGTATATCTTTTTCCAGTTGGCTACCCAGTTCTTCCAACACCATTTATTAAAAGGTCTTATCATCAGTATTTTGAGATGCCACTTTGACCATATGCTAAATTCTCACATATATTTGGTGTATTTCTGGATTTTATATTCTCATCCATCTTCCAGTCTGCATTTACATACCAGTATTCATCTTTTTATTATTGAGGCTTTATAATTGTGTTTTAATGTCTGGTATAGCTTGTCTCCTCTTATCATCCTTTTTAGTTTTCTGACTGTTCTTGCTTGTTTATTTTTCTGTGTAAACTTTAAGATCAGCTTGTCTAGTTCCAGAGGGGAAAAAAAGAACTTGTTATTTTGGGGGGACTGCATTAAAATTTAAATTTGTAACTTAGAGGATAGGGACATTTTTTGTTGTTAAATATTCCTACCTGTGTACATGATTATGTGTTTTATTTGTTCTGATTTCTTTTTGGGTCCTCTGAGGGTGCTTTAAAATTTTCTTCATATAGGTTTTAATTACTTCTTACTAAATATATTTCTAGATATTTTCTTTTACATTGCTATTATGAATAGAGTCATTATTGGTATATGTGAAGCTTATTGATTTCTCTATATTAATTTTATTCCCTGCTTAACTTACTGAATTATTTATAATTATATTAAATAATAATTGTGGGCTGGCCAATTATCTCAGTTGGTTAGAGCATGGTGTTATAACACCAAGGTCAAGGGTTTGGATCCCCATACAGGTCAGCCATCAAAACAAAAATAATAATTGAGGCAAGGGCATTCTTATCTATTTAGAATTTAATAGAAATTTCTCCAGTGTTTTTATATTAGATAAGATACGGGCTTTTGTAGTCAAATATAGATTATTATTACCTATATATTAGCCATGCTGCCTGGGTCTCTGGGGAAGTGAATAGAAACAAAAAGTTTTAAGGCTGTGGCCACTACTATACCCCGGATATAACAACCAGTAAAGACCATTTTAATTAAGGAAGTAAAAATCCCCCAAACTGTGTGTTACTGCAGTCCTAAACAAAAAAATCAAATGTAACAAAAAATAAGATGTCCATTTCTATTCTGGTTTTTTGTCCATTTCCTCTTTTTGGGTGACCCTTTCTTTCCTCATTTTCTCTTTTTCTCTTTTGTGTTCTTTTTATATCTTTGCTTGCTTCTTAAAGTTTTTATGTCTTAAGTTCATTTTGTTATGTTGTGTTTCAATTTTCATCTACTTTGTGACAATAATAGTCTTCAGATGAATTTATTTAACTATTAGAAAATTATGCTGTTCATTTTCACCATTTCTCTTTAATTTTTTTATTTTTATTTTTATTTTTTTTTTGTCCTTTTTGAGACCGGCCGCACTGCGCTCAGCCAGTGCGCGCGCACTGGTCATCCCTATATAGGATCCGAACCCGCGGCGGAAGCGCTGCTGCGCTCCCAGTGCCGCACTCTCCCCAGTGCGCCACGGGCTCGGCCCCTCACCATTTCTCTTATAGTATCCTTATGTAGACAGAGAAATTATTTTGTGTTATTCATGTTTGTGTGAGATAGATTTTCCTAGACAAGTACCAGGTAAAAGCAGACAATCTGTGACTTTAAAAAAAAAAAATGTACTCTGGGCCAAGCCTGTGGCACACTCGGAAGAGTGCGCCGCTGGGAGCGCAGCAGCGCTCCCGCCACAGGTTCGGATCCTATATAGGGATGGCTGGTGCGCTCACTGGCTGAGCGTGGTGCAGCCCATCACAAAAAGGACAAAAAAAAAAAAATGTTCTCTGTGTCTCAGAGCTCACTCACGTGCCTGTTCTGCTCTTTCTCTAGCTCATTGGCCCTAACTCTGTTGACACTGACTTCTATCTCCAGCCCTCTGTTTCTCATAATTCTTCACAGTACTTGTCTTTCAGGATGATGCAATCTCTGAAAATTGCTAAATCTGGCATTTCTGGACACCCCACTCCCAAGTACTTTTCAAGCCCACTCTTTTTTGTTTTCCCTGTAGTCCTTTATTGTTTAATCTAGGTCCTACTTTCATCAGTTTCCTCTTAGAGTGAGGGCGCCTCATTCTGTAAGAAAATATTAGCTACATATTTCTGGACTTTTCAAGTCCTTACAGTCCCCTTAGCATTCCCTGTTCTTCCCGAAGCTTCTTTGCAGCTTCTTTGCAACTTCCTGTTTAGACCTCTTCTTTGGATCTGGACTAGATTTTTGTCTCTCCCTACTTTTATTGTTTATTAGTAGGCTCGGTTACAGCAGTTCCCTGAGAATGGATATTTGCTTGTTATTTAGTGAGTTCTGTTACCTCAAGGACTTCTTGTTAAACTTACCACACTATTGTGGTTCCAACACTGCTTCTGCTATTTTGGAACTTTAGGGTGACACTTACACATAATTTAGAATTAATATTATTTTCTCTCTACTACTTTCTAAGGATGTAGTGTATGGATTCACTGGTTTCCCCTCACTCCCCTGGTTATTTTTGATGTTTTGTATGGTTTTCAGTAGAAATACTTGAAAAATTCAAAACCAAGCAGCCATCGTGCTCCTTTGAAACCTTTCCTTGCATCTTTGACTGTTGGCGTTTCTTGACTATCTTCACATACTTTATATATATTCTCTATAATCAGTCACAGTAGTATTCTACCTGTATCTTCATCAGCAATGATATTCTGACAACTGGCAAATTCCTATTTCCATTCTAGGCCTATTCCGAGCTCCTGATATATATATATCCAACTACCTAATGGATATATCTGTCTGCATTTTACTCAGAAACCTGACAACTCTGAATGTACAGAATATTGAACTTGATTTTCCTTCTTCGGATTGCTTCCAGCCAACTCACCCTCTCATATTTCTCTCTGTGTACATTACTGTTAAAATCAGGCTCTAAGTCTTCTATCTCTGCTATGCCTCATTACTGATTGATGACCAAGCTTTTTAAACACACAGAGTAGAAGTGTGTGTGTGTGTGTGTGTGTGTGTGTGTGTGGTGTGTGTGTGTGTGTGTGTAAGTAGTAACTTAAGATTCTTATGATTTTGCTTTTATAAAATGATTACAACTTTAGGGGCCGGCCCGGTGGCGCACTGCTGTAGTGTGCTGCTTGGGAGGTGCAGCGGCGCTCCCGCCGAGGGTTCGGATCCCACATACAGACCGGTTCCC
>NW_007731308.1:73264-73855 GCF_000696425.1 Galeopterus variegatus | reverse complement strand
AGGGTTGCGATCCCGTTGCTGGTCCCGGTCCGGTACGGGGGCGACACTGAGGGTTGCGATCCGTTGCCGGACACGGAAAAAGACAAAAAGGAAAAAAAAAATGATTACAACTTTATAGAAAAGTTGGAATACTACAAAGAAGTCCCATATACCCTTTACCCAAATTTTCTGGTCATTCACATTTTGGTTTTTTGCTTTGTTTTTCCTTCTCTCTTTGACCAAATGTGAGGATACTTCAAAAAGCTCATGGAAAGATTCATATTACCTTTCAATTCTATTTTTCCACAAACTTTTTGAAGTATCCTCATATGTGTATGTTATTTTTTCAGAATCATTTGGAACTAAGTTACAGACATGCTGCCTTTATGAACACTTTGGCATGAATTTTGTATTTTTTGTCAGTTTTTTTGTTTTTTGGTGGATGGCCGGTATGGGGATCCAAACCCTTGAGAGTGTTAATTTTGTAAGAACAAAGACATTCTCTTTCATAACCAGAGTACAGTGCTCAAAATCAGGAATTTTTTTTTTCCTTTTTTTGTCTTTTTTCGTGTCCGGCAACGGATCGCAACCCTCAGTGTCGTGCTCGTACCG
>NW_007731308.1:70868-72783 GCF_000696425.1 Galeopterus variegatus | reverse complement strand
CGGGAGTGCCGCCACACTCCCAAGCGGCGCACTGTAGCAGTGCGCCACTGGGCCGGCCCAAAAATCAGGAATTTTAACGTTGGTACATTACTATTATTAATGAAAAGTCCATATTCAAATTTTGTCAGTTGTCCTAGTAACATTCTTGTGTGTGTGTGTGTCCGTGTCCAGTAAGGGGATCGTAACCCTTGGTTTGGTGTTGCCCGCACCGCGCTCAGCCGGTGAGCGCACCAGCCATCCCTACATAGGATCCAAACCTGCAGCCTCTGCACTCTCAGCACCGCTGCGCTCCCAGCGCCGCACTCTCCCGAGTGAGCCACAGGGCCGGCCCAGCATTCTTCTCTTTCTTTCTTTCTCTTTTTTTTTGTGGTGGCTGGCCAGTACAGGGATTGAACCCTGGACCTTGGTGTTATCAGCACTATACTCTAACCAACCAAGCTAACCAGTGAGCCCTCCTAGTAATGTTCTTTATTGATTTTTTTAGAAATGGTTTTTGAATGAATGGATGAACCTACATTTACGGGACATTTCTAATGTGACATAGTTTCACTCAGAGTGAAACAAGGTAAATATTAGGACTCCAGAAAACTTTTGAGTTTTTAATTCCTGAATGCTGTCAGAACAACTTCCTACAACATTAGTCCCATGTGGTTTAGTTCCGATAGGCATATATTGTTGTAATCTAAGATAAGAGTATTGAATTCATCCAGGAATAAGGGCCATAGTTAAAATCCTCTCAAGAACCTGTGCAGGAGTGTGGTGCTAGAGAACAATAGCAATTAGTCATGCAAGGCATGAACAGCTTCCTACGTAAGTCAGGTTCTGAAAGTTAATTCTCCCTTTCTTCCTCCATTTCTGGTTGTGTGGAGATTTGAAATGGTTTAATGAGTATGGCTTTGAAATTCAGTTTGAGTAGTCCTTGTTCTTTTGCCCACTGGATTGTGTGTGCTTTCATCCCTAAGGCAAAGGGTCACTATTTTGTTCTATTTCACAGGGCTGCTTCCATGTGCATCCTTGGAAACTGTCTTCCTCATCCTTCAGAAGGTCTGAAGGCCCCAGGGCTCAGTCCGGGTTCTAGGACGGCACTTTAGCCCAATATTAACATTGTAGTGCGTGTCATTTCCCCAGTAGCAGGTTACAAAGTGACCAAACTGTATATGATTCTCCATTGAAGCAAGAAGACAAACTGGGTGGTGGAGAAAGAAGTGGAAAAGGAAGTCTGTCCAGGTGAGTGAATGACAGTTAGGCAGGTCACAGTTGGTCAGTCAACATTGACACCTCTAAAATGCTTTTAAGGATGTTTGCTTACAGGCCCTAATCTTAGAGAATCACTTGGCGTGAATGTCTTAAGATACCTGAATGACATTTCCAGTCATCATTTTTTTCTGTTTCAGTACTCCTTTCATCAGATTCTATAGTGGCATTTGCCCCTCCTATCTCTGTTCTGATGTCAGCACTCAGTACTTCATTTGTATGCCTCTGGTGTCATTGTTCTCCTTCAGTCTCATATCGTTTCATATCCCCCTATGTGTACTGACTCCTTTCCTCATGTATTGTCCTTTATAAGTCTTAGTCTTTACATATCATTTGGTAATTAGGTTCCTTTTTATTACTTATCATTTTCTCTCATTCTTTCAGTGATTAAATGCCTTAGAATTATATTTTACTTCTGTGGTCATACTTCCCTTGTCTTATTACCCACCTCCCCCATCACGGATCAACAAACCCCTCTGCCCCCGTATACCTCTTTTATCATAAGTTGCTGCCTTTCTGCTACTTTTGTGTGTGTGTGTGTGTATGAGTATATATTTGTTTTTTAATATAGCATGTGAACTTGTAAAAAAATTTTGAACTTCAAAATCAACAAAAAGTCTCTTCTCACCTCTGACCCTTAGCTCTACAGTTTCTTTTCAAA
>NW_007731308.1:69572-70589 GCF_000696425.1 Galeopterus variegatus | reverse complement strand
AGTTTCTTTTCAAAGATGCAGTCACTTTTAAGAGTTTCACAAGTATCCTTCTCAAGGTAGTATATGAACAAACCAGCATATGTTATGTATCTATGCTGCAAATATGTGTACATAAGCCCTCATTTTTCCTTTTCATATAAATTGTTGTATATTATATATTCTCTTGTGTACAGTTTTTTTCTTAGTGCGAATTTTTTGTCAACACATAATTTCTTTAACCTGTCTCCTACTAATGGACATTTAGGTTTCCAGACTTGTGCTATTGAAGACACAAGTATGTATACTTGTTTATATTTGCTTTGCAAAGATGTGCAGATACAACCATATAATAATTTACTCTTAAGTGGAAATGCTGGGTCAAAGTTAGGTTTATAAATTTGATTGAAATAGGCACATTACCTTTAAAAGAAGTAAACCAATTTACTTTTCTACCAACATGTATATTCATATATTCAACAAGTACTTATTGAACAATATGTATTAGGTACCATTTCAGGTACTAGGGAAATGTCAACCATCAAAATAGTCAAAAATTCCTCCCTCCGAGGGGTTATGTTGTAATTGGGAAAGACAGACTATGTGTAACAAGTAAAAAAATATATTCCATCACATGGTGATAAGTGTTATGGAGAAAATAAAGCAAGGAAAACTTTTCTAGGTAGGGCCAGCTGGGAGTTGTAATTTTAAATAAGTTGGTTAGGGAAAAGTCTCACTGAGTGACATTTGAAAAAAGATCTGAAGAGCTGTGAGAGTGGGACATCCAGTATGTGGTGGCAGAACATTCAACCAGAAGTAACAAAATGTGTTAAAAGCCCTAAGGCAGTGGTTGGCTGGTTGCTCAAATGGTTAGAGCATGGTGTTGGTAACACCAAGGTCAAGGGTTCAGATCCCCTGCTGCCAAAAAAAAAAAAAACCTAAGGCAGGAACTTGCAGTCCTGTTCAAGGAATAGTGATTAGGGCAGTAGGCTGGAGCAAAGTGAGCCAAAGGGAATAAGAGTAGGTTTGGTTAGGTAACAG
>NW_007731308.1:67420-68951 GCF_000696425.1 Galeopterus variegatus | reverse complement strand
GGGCAGTAGGCTGGAGCAAAGTGAGCCAAAGGGAATAAGAGTAGGTTTGGTTAGGTAACAGATTAAATCACAGGTGTTGGCCTTTATTGTGAGTGACTTGGGAGACTATCAGAGGGTTTTGAGCTAAGTATTGATAAGATCAGAATTAAATTTGGAAAGGAATAATTGGTCTGCTGTATAGAAAAAAAGGAATAAGGGCCTAAGACTTGGACATTAATTGGAGGCTATTGCAGTAATTCAGGTGAGAAAGTTATGGTGCTTTAGTGACAAGTAGTCAGATTCTTAAGGAATAGCTGATAGATTGAATGTGGGTTATGAGAGAAAAATGAGTCATTGATGACTCCAAGGTTTAGAATAACTGGAATAAAATAGGTTACCATTTACTGAGATAGGATGACTGAAGGTATTTTGGGAGATTAAGAGTTTCTTGGGGGGCTTGTTCATTATGACATGTCTGTTGATTATGTGAGTGCGTATTCAAGTGGATGGTTAGATATACAAGTCAGGAATTTAGGGACATAGAAAAGTGTGACCTCATCTGTCTGCTATACTAACAGGCTGCTTTATTCAAGGATGAGGTCTCTGTATTTCCTTGCTCAGCCCTATATTCCTTACCGTTCAGGGATGCCAGTGGATTCATCAAGTCTCTTTCAGCCAGCCTACGTTCCTGGGTTCTGTTGTTGCAAACAAGGAGCTGTGATTTGGCCCTTGAGGTTGTGCCTTATGTTTTGGAGAGCACTGAACAGCTGTGGCAGTAGCCTACTCACATCCTTTCTCATATGATTTTAGAATTATGGCTACTTCCTACTCTTATCAACTGTTTTTGGGTTTGTTGGTTTGTTTGTTTTTTTTTTCCTCCTTCATAAGACATAAAAAGTGGGCAGAGATGTCTTCTGCCATCTTAGAAGAAAGGATCTATTTGTTATATTTGAATCATCTGTCTGGGAATTCTCTCTTTACTTCTGCTTGCTTGGTACTTTGATGACTTGTGATGTTGCTTTATCTAAGTTGTTTCATCATCTTTCGCTTTTATCTTTTTTCACCTTAATCCCTCCTCTTAACTGTAGGTGGCTTCTAGAACCCCACATTCTGCCTTTCCTCCTTCCCTTTATAAATTCATTCCTGGAAAGTTCTCAACTATTCTGAAGTTTAGAAGTAACTTTTTCTATAATGTCAGTTCCTGCTTTGGCACCTCCAGCCTTTCTGTCTCTTGCACCAGAATTTTACCTGTTTACAGGACAGGCAGCTGTTTGACTAATTTCACTCTCATTGTGTCAGACAGTAAAATCATTAATATCCTACCCAACTTAGAAATTTCATTCCATTATTTTGAGGTCATGAAATCACCTCAAACAAGTTTCTAATGTCTGGATTATTTCTTTTCTCATGATCCTTGTGATACAGTCAGTCATGCCTTTAAAAAGATACACTTCAGTCTACTCGAGAGAACGTATGAATCGTATGATTATGAATATGAACATATTTCTTTCCCTCTATAAATTTTTTTTTTTTTTTTTTTTTTTTTTTTTTT
>NW_007731308.1:54828-66786 GCF_000696425.1 Galeopterus variegatus | reverse complement strand
GAAAGAATAGTACAATGATCTCTTATATACCCACCATGTAGATTCAGTAATTAATATTTTGCCATGTTTTTGTGCTCTATCCATGTGTGTATTTTGTATGCTGAAACATGACACTTCATTCTAAAAATTAAGTATGCCTAATGAGACCCATCCCCACAAACCAAAATACTGTTACCACACCTTAGAAGATTAACCATATTGCCCTAATATTATAAACTATACAGCTCATATTCATATTTTTCCAGTCATCCCCAAAATACTTTTTATGGTATTTTTTAATTTCAGGATTCAATCAAAGTTCAAGCTTTGCATTAGTAATTGTTTTTTTAGTCACTGTAAAATTTAAACTTTCTACCCCTCATCTTCTTGTACCATTTTTCCCCCAGTGATATTGGGGGAGTGATATTGCCCCCAGTATTTTAAAAATATATAGTGTTGGCATTCAAAGAAAAGAGTAGAGCCATTAATGCAATCCAGCACCTCAGGTTATAGACAGGATATTAAGACTTAGCTACATGCAAGTTTGGGTTTAAAAATATTTTGTGTGAAACACTTATTTTAGGAAAAGTGAATCTGATTGTGATAGAAGTCCAGTGAAAGAGGTTTATAAAAGACAAAATTGGAGAAGTCTTTTAAGAGTATGTTCCTGGAGCTGCTTCCAGGAGAATCCGTAGATTCTAAAAAGGTTAAAAGATAGGAAGGGTTAGGCTAAGCCAAAGAAGGACATGAGGAACATGATATGCATAATTGTGACTCACTGATTACACATTTAACATGCTTGGCCTGCTCTTCTTCGGGGCCTGTGTACTTAACCTCAGCTTAGAATGCTCTTCTTCCTCATATCTGTAAGGACTGTTCTCTTCCTTCCTTCCTGTCTTGAACATGATTCATCCCATCTAAATTTAAACTCTAAAAAAAAAAAATTTTTAACTCTACTCCTTCCCTAGTTTTTTTCTTAGCACTTAAAACTTTAACAAACAATCTCCTTGTGTATCTCTTGTCCACTAGAATGTAAACTTTATCAGGGCAGGGAATTTTGCTAATTTTCTTCAATAGTATATATCCCGGGAGCCTAGCTAGAACTATGTCATGCACATAGTAAGGAGACAAAAAAGTATTTCTTGAATAAATAATGAGAAATATTTTGAGCAGCTTTTCTCAAACTTTTAGTCTCAGAAACCCTTTAGTCTTTTTTTTATAATAGCTTTTTTTTTTTTTTTTTTAAAGATGACCGGTAAGGGGATCTTAACCCTTGACTTGGTGCTGTCAGCACCACGCTCACCCAGTGAGCAAACCGGCCATCCCTATATGGGATCCGAACCCATGGCCTTGGTGTTTTCAGCACCGCACTCTACCGAGTGAGCCACGGGCCGGCCCCTATAATAGCTTTATTGAGATGTAATTGACATAACATAAAATCCATCCTTTTAAAGTATACAACTCAGGGGCTTTTAGTATATTCAGAGAGTTATGCAGCCATCACCACTATCTAATTCTAGGATATTTTCAGTACCACAAAAAGAAACCCTGTTCTCATTAGCAGTCACCTTTACATTTTAAAAAATTGAGTACCCTCCAAATTTTTTATTTATATGGGTTATAGTGATATTTACTTATTTAGAAGTAAAATTGAGAACTCTTAAAAAGCATTAATTTGTTTAAAAATAATAAACCCATTACATGTAAACTTAAATAACATTTTTGTAATAAAAGAAACAATTTTTCAAAATAAAAAAATCAGAAGAGTAACATTGTTTTACATATTTGTAAATATCTTTACTGTCTCACTTAATATAAGACAGCTTGATTCACATATTTACTGTTGTGATGTGTTTTAATTGAAGTATAATCGTGCACTGCATAATGACATTTTGGCCCATGACAGACTGTATATACAATTGTGGTCCCATAAGCATATAATAGACCTGAAAAGTTCTTATTCCTTACCTGGTGAAGTAGTAGCTGTTGTAATATTGAAGTACAATGCGTTACTCATGTAGGAGCAATAAGCTATACCATACAGCACCATCTGGGTTTGTGCAAGTACCCTCTCTGATGTTCATACGAGGACAAAGTCACCTAACGATGCATAGAGAACTTGTATATCCCTCTTGTTAAGTGACATATGACTATATATGAATAAAAGTCTGGTCTCACAGAGATATGTAGTTAGAAAAGGGAGAAGTATTTTAATAGCCTTTTCAGATAATTGTGAGTATTCTTCTTTGGTACCACAACAACACTTGACAAGTGGTAGTTTTTCAAGATAGCTGCAATGTGGAATTTGAAACTGTCGAAACATTTTTTGTACTGTACTATATAAAATCCATTGGTCTGTCTTAAACTTTGAATAAATCTTAACCCATGCATGATTTTGTAACATCATACATTGGTCATTTGGAAAATGTTGGGTCATTGAGTTATACAGGTATTTCAAAAGTTTGCACGTTTTATTATGCAATATCAAAACATCCTATTTGTTACCATTACCACCAATCTCATTAGAAAGTTTTTTAAGTATTGAGAAGCAAGCTATCAATCTCATGGTGGAGGATACAGGTTTTCCAAAATTATAGCATTTGCTTGAAGACTCAAATTTTATCATTGGCAGCATATATTGTCAGTTGTTTTCCTTGAAATGGTTGGCTAACTTCATTCTGTTTGAAGAAAGTACCTGCCAAATAGTATCCAAGTCGGAGTAACCAAGGTTTATAAGTCGGCTATTCTTGCAAGTAAAAATGATGGTCCATGAAAAATGGCCAGTTTAGCTCACAACTTGAATGATTGTCCACATTCTCTTTCTTGAGACAACCCAAGAAAGAATTGCTTATGTGCAAAATTATATTTATTTTTCATACTTTTTTCCCTTGGCTTTTCATTGAGTTCATATTAGTCACTTTTTTGCTTGTTTGCTTGCTTGGTTTTCTATATTTTACACAGATTTCCTTGTAATTTCCTCAGAATGGTAAAAGACCTCTCAATACTAGTTTCCTTACTGTTGAATGCAATGGGTAATCTCTTCCATTCCCTCTACCCCCCCACCCCCTGCCAGAGTTACTATTGGAATTTTTGTCCTGTTCCAATCTGGACTGGACCTGATAGTCACGTCTGATGTAGCTTTTCATCACCATTATAATGGAAATTATATTTACTATCTTCCTAAGTTGCGTCTCTTTATAGGATCCTGTGTCTGTTGCCTTTCCTGTCTACTATTTCTGGTGGATTACATCTTCAGGTAGCATCCTGAGAGAAAGGTACATTATGAGATAAACTTTTGGAATATTTGCATACCTGAAAAATGCTTTTATTTGACTGTCCCACTAGATTTATAGGCTGAGTTTAGAATTTTTCTCTCAGAATTTTGTCTTCTAATTTACCTGTTTCTTTTGAGAAAGTTGATATTCTGAGTCCTGTTTCATTCAGTGATACCTATTTTTTCTTTCTGAAAACATTTATAAGCTCCTTATTTTCTCTTTTGTAATGTCACAGTAATGTGCCCAGGTATGGGTCTTACTCATTGTGCAAATCCAAATGGATCCTTTTAGTTTGAAGATTCATGACTTACAATGGAGGTAGAGGGGTTTTTTGTTGTTGTTGTTCTTTGAATATTTTCTCTAATCAGTTTTCTCCTTTTTCTGGAACTAATTTTACTCAGTTGTTATGTTTCCTTGTTTTTTTTTGTTTCTCTAATCAGTTTTCTCCTTTTTCTGGAACTAATTTTACTCAGTTGTTATGTTTCCTTGGTTTTTTTTGTTTTTTCCTTTTTGTCTTTTTTCGTGACTGGTAACGGGATCGCAACCCTCGGTGTCGCGCCCGTACCACAACCGGCAACAGGATCGCAACCCTCGGTGTCGCGCCTGCACCACGCTCAACCAGTGAGAGGACCGGTCTCTATATGGGATCCGAACACTCGGCGGGAGCGCCGCCACACTCCCAAGTGCCGCACTCTACCAAGTGCGCCACCGGGCCGGCCCGTTTCCTTGTTTTATCCTCTGAATTTGTCATAAAAGCTTCAACCAGGAAATGACACTTTTTGCTTATGATCATACTTCATTGGCCAAACAAGGTATCTGGCTGTGCCTGAGTTTGCTAGGGTGAGGCAATATAATGCTTCTGGAGTAAGGAACCCCTGTTACTGGTGAGTGGTAATACAGTCTACTTCATTTTCCTTTCCCTTCTTCTCACAGTCCTAATTTCATTTAAAAATAAGGGCCACAGGGCCAGCCCGTGGCTCACTTGGGAGAGCGTGGTCCTGACAGCACCAAGTCAAGGGTTAAGATCCCCTTACCGGTCATCTTTAAAAAAAACAAAAAAAAACGATAACAATAAAAAAAAATTATAGGAGTTTAGGTTTACAGAAAAATTGAGCAGAAAGTACAGACAGTTCACATGGCCCTTTTTTACCATCCCCCCCCCCCCCGTATCTCCTATTATTAACATCTTACATTAATTAGTGTGGTGCATTTGTAACAATTATGAACCGATATTGATATATTATTATTAACTAAAATTTACATTAGGGTTACCTCTTTGTGCTGTCCAGATCTGTAGGGGTGGCGCTCCCGCCGAGGGTTCGGATCCCACATACAGACCGGTTCCCGCTCACTGGCTGAGCGAGGGGCGGGCGCAGCACCGAGGGTTGCGATCCTGTTGCCGGTCCCGGTCCAGTACGGGCGCGACACTGAGGGTTGCGGTCCGTTGCCGGACACGAAAAAAGACAAAAAGGAAAAAAAAAAAAAGATTATGTTAGTTACATGTTGCCTTTTCACAGTCTTTTCTAATTAAACTTTATTTGTTTCTTGCTTACAAAACCCTGTTACTGTTTTGCTTGTGAAATATCTCATAACCGTGATTGGTTTTAGTGCTTTGCTGTTGTTTGATGTGCCTTGGTTTTATTTCCTCAGAGGAGAGCTTCTTTTTTCTCTTTATTTTGATCTGTCTTTCTTGTTGGTTGGGTTTCTCAAATGTGTGGAGAATATTTGGCACCAAGTCAGTATTTAACAGCAACTCTCTAAAAGGTGTCTTTTTGTACCTGGGTACTTCTAGTTATCCATTAGGCTTCAGTGAAAAGTAAAATGCATCATCAGGGCTCCTCCCTGCAGAAGGATTACACTGCCTTAGTGTAATGAACTCAGTCATGGCCATTGTTTTGGCTAATGAGCTATGAATACAGGTGACATTTATCATCTTGGAGGGGGCATCCTAATGAGATTTATCATGGGCCTTTCAGTTTCTCCAGAGAAGGATCCTCTTATATCCTGCTTATCTGGTTGCAACGTTTTTTAGCTCCAGCTGCAGAATGGTGCTGGAGTTCTCACCATTTTATAGATAGACTTAATCTCATTGATTTCAGTATAGCACCATTCCCCTGTCATCTCATTTGCTAAGTGTCTTTGAATATGCAGTGTCTTTGATTAAATTTCTGCAAAGAATGAACTTGCATTTCATATGAAGGAGTGGTTGATCCTTTGTCATCTTTACTGGAAGGGTATGGGTCCAACTGCTTATATCTTTTTTTTAGCCACCGTCCTTCATTTCTTCTTTTGAAATACTTGATTCCCTTCCATTTCCTGAGTCTTTCTGTGATTTTGGCACAAATAACTTAACGTTGGCATCCTCTTCTGTGGTACCTTTACATTATTTGACCTTCCTCAAATAATGCTCTGCTATGCATTGAAAATCTTCCATGTGCTATCTGTTATTGAAAAAGTTGCTAATGTCTGTTGTGTACCAGCGTCTTCTGTATATCCTTTTTTCTTGTGAGTTCATACCATTTTCCCTTTTCTTGTCTTTTCATGGAGTTTTGGGAGGAAGCAGTTGTTGGTTGATCTTTTCCCTTTCTTAGGCTTCCTAGGTAGACTTTCTCATTTTTATGTGTCATCTGTTTATCCTATTGGGAAAATCTTGGTTGCTTGTTATGTAATGTGCTGAATTCTTGAATGGGAAATGTTAATTCTTCAAGAGTAATCCAAGCTTTGTGGACCCATGAATGTTAATTTTCTACCCAGATATCCTCCACAAGGGTTCTCTTCTCACAATTTAGTTGGAAACATTGGTCATATAGATTCTTTCATGCTGGAAGAGGAACTACCAATGTTAATCCCAAAAAAGCACAGTCTGAAATTTTATTGCTCGTAATGGGAAAATTCACAAATAATAGTGATGATAGTATAAAGGTGGTATTTATTGAGTGTTTACCATGATTCTGAGCACTTCATACACTAATTTCTTTAAATGATGATTTTTTGTACTCCATTTTAGAAGAAGCCTGAGAAAATGATGAGCAGATAGAGAGTCAACAAGACTTGGGAGGCAAGTTACATCCATCTCCAATAAAGTACAAACTGGGGAAAAAAGCAGTGAATATAAGAAAATTGGAAATATACTTCCTCTGATCTCAGACATTTCTTTTAAGGCAACACCTGTTTGAAGTTTTGAGTTTGGAACACAATTTAGACTTACTTAATCTTAAGAGAAGTTGTGTAAGAAAGAATAATCAATTTAATAAGTGGAAATCCTTTGCCACAGCTTACTCCTTATGGTAATAACCCCCTATAAGTATAAATCAGTGTGGAAATGCCTCCAGTTTAAAAAGTGTTTGTACCCCATCTGATATCAGACCATTTGCACTGGAGAGAAACCCTATGAATTTACTGAATGTGGGGAAACTTTTTCTCACATGTCACATCTCATTGAACATAGAAACCATGCTGAAGAAAAACCCTATCCTTCTAAGGAATACTGAAAAGCCTTTAGCTAGATGACAAATTTCATTCAGCAGCAGAAAATTCATGCAAGAGAGAAACCAGTGAATGTAGCGAAATTTCATTGAATATTAGAAAATTTATACTGGAGCTTCGAATGTACTGAGTATGATAAAATTTCCTCTCTAACCTTCATCACTTATTCTGCACTTGCATCGCTTATTCTGCACTTGCATCGCTTATTCTGCACTTGCATGGTTGTACACAGAGAAGCCTTATAAATGTAAGAAATGTGTAAATATCTACAGCCAAAAGCAAATCATCATTCATCAAAAAATTCATATTGGAGTAAAACCTTGTGAATGTGGAAAAACTTCCATTCAGATGTCACACCTCAGTCAGCAGAGAATTTATAGTGGGGGAAACCCCTTTGCCTGTAAGGTATGTGGGAAAGTCTTCAGCCACAAATCAAATCTCACTGAGCATGAGAATTTTCATACTAGAGAGAAACCTTTTGAATGTAACGAATGTGGAAAAGCCTTTAGCCAAAAGCAGTATGTCATTAAACATCAGAACACCCATACTGGAGAGAAGCTTTTTGAATGTAATGAATGTGGAAAATCCTTTAGCCAGAAAGAAAACCTCCTCACCCATCAGAAAATTCACACTGGAGAGAAACCTTTTCAGTGTAAAGATTGTGGGAAAGCTTTTATTCAGAAGTCAAACCTCATAAGACACCAGAGAACTCACACAGGAGAGAAGCCCTTTGTGTGTAAGGAGTGTGGGAAAACCTTTAGTGGCAAATCAAACCTTACTGAGCATGAGAAAATTCACATTGGAGAGAAACCCTTTAAATGTAGTGAATGTGGAACAGCTTTTGGCCAGAAGAAGTACCTTATAAAACATCAAAACATTCACACTGGAGAGAAACCCTATGAATGTAATGAATGTGGAAAAGCCTTCTCTCAACGAACATCACTTATTGTACATGTGAGAATTCATTCAGGTGATAAACCTTATGAATGCAATGTCTGTGGAAAAGCCTTCTCCCAGAGTTCATCTCTTACTGTGCATGTGAGAAGCCATACAGGTGAGAAACCCTATGGTTGTAATGAATGTGGGAAAGCTTTCTCTCAATTCTCAACCCTTGCTTTGCATTTGAGAATACATACAGGTAAGAAGCCTTATCAATGTAGCGAATGTGGAAAAGCTTTCAGCCAAAAGTCACACCACATTAGACACCAGAAAATTCATACTCATTAAAAATCTGGAAAATGGGAAAGCTTTCATCAGGAATTTACACCTCATAGTACATTAGAAGTAATCATTTTGTAGCAAAGACCATGAATGAGGTAAACTTTAACAAATGCTAAAAAAAAAAACAAAAAAAAAAACTTATGGGACATCAAGAGAATTCATACTGAAGAGAAAGACATTTGTATGATAAAAAGCCTGTGCCCAACAAAAACTACAGAAAAGAGCAAGGGTAATGCTGAAACTTTAAGACACATTTCCACTAAAATTGGAAACAAAACATGCTTGTTATTATTGCTTTCAGCATAGATCTGGAGATCTTCACTGGTATAAAAAGAAAAATAAGTTTTAAGTATTGGAAAAGAAGAGACAAAAATAGATGATCTGATCATCTACAAATAATATAAAACTCTTATGGTATTGACTCAGCAGAGCAGAAGAGATTCCAGAAAGAGACATATGCACTTATTAGAATTTGGAATATGATAGAAACAGCTTCGGGAGGTGAGGACGTAATGGCACTATGTTTTAAAGTTATTTGGAGGTAATTTGTTCTCCAAGGGAAAAAAAAATAGACCATGAACTATACACAAAAGTAAAATCCACTGGGATTAAAAACAGGAATATGAAAAAGCTATATAAAACGTTTATGACCTTGGGAGTAGGAAGACATTCCATTTAGCCAATTAAAAAAATACTTCAGGAATTTTACTCATGAGTGTGTATACTTGGGAAATATGTACCAGGATATTTAGTATGGCATGATTTGTAGTAGCCAGAAATTGGAGACAACTTAAATATCCATCAGGAACAAAATGGAAAAGTATTATGGTGGAATATTGTATATCTGTAAAATACAACAAATGAGATCCACATGTATTAACAGATTTCAGAAATAATGTCGGGGAAAAATTAAGTTGCAAAATGACATAGTACAATGACATTGTAAATTTGAATTAAAACTTTGCTCACAAAATTTCGTACTATGTATTGGTAATGGATATATATATATATATGTATGTAAATGTTTTTGAAAATGGTTAGAAGGATACAGGCCAAACTCTTGACATTGGTCGCTTGTGAAGAGTGGAGAGGGAAGGGAATGTATGGGAGGTGGGGTGGGGGTTAAAGGGGGCTCAACTTTTTATATAAACATCAATTTCTCTTAAAAAAAAAAAGACTGCAAGTAAAAGTTACTTATATGAAGTTACTGGTTAATTCTGGGTTGTGGCATATGGATATCTTGTCTTATTTTTTGTACTTTTCTGTATTTTTAAAATTTCTCAAAACTAGTAAGAATGGGAGTGAGAATGGAAAGGTTGTTCTCTGTAGAAATCATGTTATAATGGATTCATTCCCAATTAAATACTAAACTTTTTATAGAAAATATTTCTAAAATTTTATCAACAATACATGGATGGACTTGTTCTCTATGTAATAAGAAATTATCTATTTTATTAAAATTAAAAGTTACAGAATACTCCAAATCTGTTTGTTTATTTTAACATGTTATGGGTGTACACTATGATCTCTGTCTATACATTTCTAGCATTTTGGAGCATACCATTTGAGCTCAGAAACTTAAGAACTTCCCATTAAATACGGATACATACTCAGCTTTCATATAATTTGTCTTTTTAGATAAACTGAAGTTTAGGATGTCAGTTTTCCTGTCCTGCAAATTTCCATGGGAAGCAAATATATTAAAAATTAAGTTTATGATAATTTCATTTTAAGAAGAGAGCCATTCAACTTCCTGGAGGTTCCACAATTAAGTGAGCTACTTATCAGTCTTAACCTGCAGACTATTTTTTTCTCCCACTCATTTGACGGACGTACTTTTTTGTTGTTTCTTTTTCAGAGGTAGAAAAAGGATGGGATGGGGATAACAAAAGTGGCTCATACCTTGGACAGGATTCTGTTTTGTAAACCAGTCCTTCCTGAAGATATTTATTTCATACCTCATCACAGTGTAACATCACGTAAAGAGTTGTTAAAGGTTTTCTTGAATAATAGTGAATGTCAACAATATACACCATTTGAGCATAATTTCAAAACTCTCTTTTAAAAAAATCTTAAACTCAGTTAAATGCCACTGCATCACTGTATCTTTTACTAGCCTTTTTGGAGAAATGATCATGAGTTATATACTTAAATATCTAAATGAATCTTTGTCCTTTCTTTTTTTTTTTTTTTCCTTTTTGTCTTTTTCGTGACCGGCAACGGATCGCAACCCTCAGTGTCATGCCCGGACCGGGACCGGCAATGGGATCGCAACCCTCGGTGCTGCGCCCCGCACCTCGCTCAGCCAGTGAGCGGCTGGTCTGCATGTGGGATCCAAACCCTCGGCGGGAGCGCTGCCGCACTCTCAAGCGGCGCACTGTAGCAGTGCGCCACCGGGCTGGCCCAGTCTTTGTCCTTTCTAATGTTAAGTCACCCATCACCTTTTTCTCTGCTTTCCCTCCTTGACTGCATATACATATATATACATATTTTAAAGGTGTTCTCTATTTACAGTACTATGAAACAACACAAGTTATTTATGAAAAACCTGGCTTTGGCATTTTGCTGTTTACCAGTGATGAGTAACAAATGTTAAACATGTCATACAGGGCAATAAACCTGGCATTTATTTAGCTCAACTCTTCCCCTATAGTGTTTTCATCTAAATTAGTGGTTCTTAGACTTCAGTGCACATTAGAATCACCAAGAGGGCTTGGTGGTGGGCCCTACCTCCTGAGATTCTGATTCAGTAAGATGGGTGGGGGCTGAGAATTTGCATGTCTAACAAGTTTCTGGATGATGCTGGTGCTGCTATATCAGGGGCCACTGAAAACTGCTGATCTCACAGGACAGCTTTATTGGATAGTATGCATCTGGTTATATCCCTATTTTACAACTAGAAAAACATGAGAGGTAAGTAACAAACTCCACATCTACTTAGTGGGAGAAACTACAGCAAGTTATGACTTCTTAAGATATTCTCTATAATAGAGGGGAGAGCAAACTCTTGCAAACTTTTGACAAATATTTGCCTACTGACTATATGCCAGACATTAGATATATAATGAATACCAAAACAGGTAATGCTGCTTCCCTCCTGAAATCTCACTAGGGCTCTAGTGTGTAGTGGAGGGAGGTTAAATTTTTCATTTTGTGATAAATATGAAAGAAAACACTAGTAAGAAAGGGATAAGTGTTACGGGATGTGGGTGAAGATACAGGCATGAACCATATGATATACAGATCATAGGCCATTGGGACAAAGGACTTTGATTTTATTCTTAAGTGCTATTAGAATCCATCGAAGGGGCGGGCCGGCCCATGGCTCACTCGGGAGTACAGTGCTGATAACACCAAGGCCACAGGTTCGGATCCTATATAGGGATGGCCGGTTGGCTCACTAGCTGAGTGTGGTGTTGACAACACCAAGCCAAGGGTTGAGATCCCCTTACCGGTCATCTTTAAAAAAAAAAAAAAAAATCCATCAAAGGGGGCTTAAGTGTGGCAGGGAAATGTTTGACGTCGAAAAGATCACTTGATGCTTTGTGAAGAGTATTGAAGTGGGAGCAGGAGTAGAGGCAGTGATGATTTAAGAGGGTGAATCACTAAAGCAAGGTGATACCAGCTAGGACAGAGATGCTGTACTGAAGACAGGTAGAAATGGATAGTTTGGAAATTTATTTTGGAGGTGAGCTGACGGGACTTGCTTAGGTGCATGATTACAGTAAAGGAGGCATCCAGGATGATGTCAGCCTTTTTTTTTTTTTTTTTCCTTTTTTGTCTTTTTTACTGACCGGTAACGGGATCGCAACCCTTGGTGTCGTGCCCACACCACGCTCAGCCAGTGAGCGGGAACCGGTCTCCACATGGGATCCGAACCCTCTGCGGGAGCGCTGCCGCGCTCTCAAGCGGCGCACTCTCCAGTGCGCCACTGGGCCAGCCCTGTAGTATACATTTTTAATCACACTCTATCTTTTTTTTTTTTTAAAGATGACCT
>NW_007731308.1:48763-53828 GCF_000696425.1 Galeopterus variegatus | reverse complement strand
GCAACGGGATCGCAACCCTCGGTGTTGCTCCCGCGCCTCACTCAGCCAGTGAGCGGGAGCCGGTCTGTATGTGGGATCCGAACCCTCGGACGGGAGCGCCGCCGCGCTTCCCAAGTGGCGCACTATCCAGTGCGCCACCGGGCCGGCCCAACTGTAGACTATTCTTGAGATATTTTGCTGGAAGCCCAGAGGTGAGTTAGTAGCTTGAGGCAGATGCAAGATTAAAAGTAGGGTTTTTGGCTCTTTGGTTTTTGTTTGTTACTAATTGAGGATGGAGCATATAAAGGATGTATTAGTCTGTTTGTGTTGCTTATAACAAAATACTTGAAACTGGGTGATTTATAAAGAAAGTGAAATTTATTGCTTACAGTTTCTGAGGCTGGGAAGTCCAGTGTCCATCTGGTGGTGGTGACAGTGGCCCACGGGTCTCACATTGCAAGATGGTGGAAACAGAGCAGAGAGAGCCGGACTCTCTTCTTTTAAAGCCCTCAGAACCACACCCCTGACCACCATTTTTAATCCATTCACTACTGCACGGTCCTACAATCCAATCACCTCTTCAGGGCTCCACCTTTCAATTACCATAATAGGATTTCCCACCCTCTTAACAGTCACAGTGGGGGCCAAGTTTCTAACACATAAAACTTGGGAGACAAGTCAAGCTTCAATGAGTTTTGGGGGGACATAACTCAATCCACTGCAGAGGATGTTTGTAAACTGATGGTAATGACCCAATAAAATAACTGGAGGACAAAAATATCTGAGAGGCTGTTGGCCCAGTTAGTGTTAGATAGGAACTGGGATACTTTCTCTGAACAGGAGGGAAGAGAGAATACAGGTGCCATTGCAGACAGATTGAAAATTTCACAGTGGGAGGACTAAAAGTAGTTCCAATCTGATTAATTGTATTTTCTCAATAGAATAAATGAAATCATTTGCTTAGAATGAAAGGGGAGGAGAAGATGTGCAAGATTTGAAGAGATAAAAGGTATGTTATTCTTAAAAGTTGAAGCATGCTCATAGGTCCCCAATAAAATATATTTTGATGAAGGCTCTGACATTTTTCAGGAAAAGGTTATTTTTCCTTATCAGGCAACTCTCATTTCAGACATCCCTAAAATGTGGCTAAGTGAACTGCATGCCCTGGGTGTTTTGTGGTGCTGACCTAGAACATACTAATGGGGGCTTTTCCTCAGTGATTATTTTTCTACACTAAGTTGAATATCAGATCTGAGAGACTTATTCAGAAATCTTGCCATGTGAAAGGGAATTTTGAGAGTGTTATTGATGGCTGGAGGAGCAGTGAACTTTAGGGCAAGTCTGCATTAGTTGGTATAATTAATTACCATATGGGGCAAGGGAATTCCTGGTAGTGCTACATCAGGAATCTTTTAGAAAATAGCTTGACATGTAAAATAGGAGAAAATACTGGAAACCAGACTCAAATATACCAAGGATTAATTATTTATGCAAAAGAATTTTTTAATATAAATGTTTTGATTAAAGGCCATAAAACAATAATAATGTCTACTTGTGACACTAACAAAAGAACTAAAGTTTCAAGAAGAAAACTTTTGTAAGAGAGTTATTAAGCATTCTAAGATCCTTTTATATTAGGAGGATGGTAAATATGTTAAGTGTGCAAGTTAAAATAACCAGGGTAGTCACTAAGAAAAAGAGGGAGGGAAGGGAAGCAGGAAGAAAGAACTGTTAAAATACAAAAAAAAAAAAAAATGGAGTGAGGGGGAAAAAAAACCCACCAAGGAAAGGTAGGAAAGTGAGGAGGAAACAAAAACAAACAGAAAAAAGTGATAGAGCCGGCCCGGTGGCGCACTCGGTAGAGTGCGGTGCTTGGGAGCGTGGTGGTGCTCCCGCCGAGGGTTGGGATCCCATATAGAGACCGGTCTGCTCACTGGTTGAGCGCAGTGCGGGCGTGACACCAAGGGTTGCGATCCCGTTACCGGTCACGAAAAAAGACAAAAAAAGGAAAAAAAAAAAAAGTGAGATAAATAGAAATCACTTAATAGAAACCACTTAATTAATAGTAGAAATTTAAATAGATCATTAATCCCTACAAATATAAATGGGCTCAACTTTTCAGTTAAAATTAAAGATTGTGTGATAGGTTGTTTTTGTTTGTTTTGTTTTAGCAGCTATGGGCTATTTACAAGGGACACATTTAAAAAGATAAGGGTGGGCTGGCCAGTTAGCTCAGTTGGTTAGAGCTGTCAAGGGTTTGGGTCCCCATGCCGGCGAGCCGCCAAAAAAAAGCTAAAAGATAAGGGCACAGAAAAGTTAAAAAATTCAGAAGTTATAGCAAGCAAATAGTATCCAAGAAAGCTGTTGTATTTAATTACCAGGCAAAATAGACTTTAAGGCAAAAATATTACTGGAGATAAAGTCCGTTGGAGAATGGTAAAATTTTCAATTCACCAGGAACACGTAATGATTCTGATCTTTTATGTTTCTAAATAATGTAGCCTGAGAATATTCATAAAGCAAAAATTAAAAGAACCACGAAGATAAATTAATAAATTCACCAGGTATTTTTAAACTATCTGGAGCAAAGCCAATTCAAAATAAACTCATAGTCATGTCTACCATTTTTGAATCCCTTTTTGAATGCCTGAAGAGATAGGAGATTGAGCTCTTTAGGAGAGATGGAAGTTGGGCCCCAAATTGTGTTATGACCTTGATCTGGCCCGTCCTACTCTGGGATCTGTTTCCTCACCCATCAGTTATGGATAATCATAGATAGCACCATGTTTAAGTTGGAAGGGTAACATCATTTATGAGAAGAACCCTTTTACCTAAATGTACCTTCAAGCAGGAGTCTGTCTTGGTCTCTTTTCTCCTAAGAGAAAGTGCCAAGAAGCATGTATAGAATGGGGTGGGAAAGCCACATGGCAGGTACTCTTTATTCCCCTCAGGTCACTTTTACCATTGCCTTTACATGTTTTTACACATCAAAAAAAATATGTAATTCACTAAGGTGTGGTAGGGAAGCCAACAAACAAGATGTAAAATAAATTACCATTTCCATACAGGATACTCTTTCTGTACACATTCAGAATAAAATATGAGGAAGGCTGTTTAGCAAATATTAAGAGTAGATCCTGAATAACCGAGATTATGGATGATTTTTTTAATGCTTCTGCATTTTTTACATTAAAAAAATTTACACGTATTATTTAATAAAAGCAAGCAACAAAAGGCCTTTTATTGCATTGCTTGTTGAAATCCTGCTTAGCCAACCTGAATTTCCTTTTGAGTCCTACTGGAATAAATTTGATGATATGTAATCTTCCAAATCTGATTGCATAAGTGAGCATGATATATACTTTTCCTTTTTAACTTTACAATACAGGTCATATGTTCTCATTCATAACTTCTCTCTATCATTGTGAAAGTATATGTGAGAAGAAGAGTTTTGGCCAATTGGGAAAATTTTCCATGTGGATAACAATGAAGGAACTAGAGATAGAGAAAACTCACAAATAAGGAGTATATTCATTTCTTGTTATCTGCCATAACAGATAACCACAACCACAAAGTTGGTGGCTTGAAAAGTAGGGCTGAAGAGGCTTCACAGTTCTGCTTAACTATGTGGTATAAGGTTTCTGGACCACTGCAGACAGTCACATCCAACTTTTTCACCTGCATTAAAAACCGGATTTTATTTTTCCTAACTTAATTTAGTGGAAATGGTTAAGTGTCCAGCTATCTGAGTTGCTGAGAAAATTGAAGAATTTGAGTCTGGTACATAATCCAGGAAGGAAGTCGCAGCAGAGATAAAATATTTGAGATAATAGAGCCATACAGAATGTGATCATTGGGTAAACAGACAATTTCCATTTATCTCCCAGAGAAATCTAAAACATGACTTTGGTTATCTCATTGCCATACTAAAAATAAATATGTATTATTCTCCAATTCTTGTATAGAACACTCTAAACTCCTTATACCAATATTTAAGGTCTTTCATATTTTGTTCACTTTCTGCTTTTCTAGTTTTATCTATTGCTAATTTAGAGCATGTACTTTTTGTATCAACTAAAAATCAATTGTATGATGGTCCTAGAACTTGCTTTGTGCTTTTCCACATTAGCAACTTTCTTTATGCCTTTCCCTCTACCTGGACTGTCTGTTCACTATAATTCTCAATTACCAGCCATCAAAATGTATTCATTATCAAAGACAAAGATCAACTGTTATTCTTTCATTGAAACTTTCATATTCCTCTCTGCTTTTGTCCACTCAGGAGTCAGATTTTTAATAATAGCTACCAATAACTGAGTATTTATTATTTGTCAAACACTGTTCTAAAAACTTTATAATGTGTCCATATTCATATCAAATCTATGAAGTACACTCATTTCCATTTTACGGATGAGGAAATAGTAATCAACCATTAGTTCTCAAGCCATTATTGTAATAGTGCGTCTTTTAAGACTAATCAGAAACTAAAGACCATCTGTTTCAATCTCTTTATTTTATAAATGAACAAACTGAGGCCAATGAAACAAATTAGGAATCATAATTAGCAGAATAGATATGGCAGGGGACCAAATCAGTCAATCTTAAGAACAGCTCAATATATTTTCACAGGACTGAGATAAAAGATTGAAGTTATGAAAGGGAAAAATATGAAAAAAGATTCAGAATATCCTCTATGTATACAATAGACATTTAAAAGGGCAAGAAACGAATAGATGTACAAGATAGAAGTAATAGTTTAAAAATAAAGACTGGCTGGTTAGGTTAGCTCAGTTGGTTAAAGCACAGCCTTATAACACCAAGGTCATTGGTTTAGATCCCGGCCAGCTGTCAATAATAATGATGATGATGATGATGATAATAGAAGAGGGACTTCACTCAGAGAAAATTGAACATATGTACTTTTCTCCGTTTCTCCTTTTAAGTGCAAATAAAAACTCTGGATGTTGGGCCGGCCCGGTGGCGCACTGCTACAGTGCGCCACTTGGGAGCGCAGCGGCACTCCCTCCGAGGGTTCGGATCCCACATACAGACCGGCGGCTCACTGGCTGAGCGAGGTGCAGGCGCA
>NW_007731308.1:47469-47987 GCF_000696425.1 Galeopterus variegatus | reverse complement strand
GACCTAAGGAATAACACAGTGGTGTGTGACCTGGGTTTTCTTTTTGCCTCATATATCCCAGGCTTGGATCTGGAGAAGCTGGCACCCCTGAAATGCCAGTGGATGCAGACAAAAACAAAATACCAGCAAAAGCATGCTCTCTTTAGCTGAAGAACAAGGAAAGGGGCAGCCTAGTAACACAAAACATTTAGACAATAATTGTTCTACTCCAGCCAAACACCACAGAAAAAAACTGGCCCCACCCACACCCACACCAGCAAAGACTGAGTGAAGAGTCTAGACTTACACCCTTGCCAGGCTGTAAAGAGGTGCTCAGCCCTGCCTTCCTCCCCACTCACTCACCTGTACTCCCCTCCCCCT
The DNA here is from genome assembly GCF_000696425.1 of Galeopterus variegatus. Lineage (NCBI taxonomy): Eukaryota > Metazoa > Chordata > Mammalia > Dermoptera > Cynocephalidae > Galeopterus > Galeopterus variegatus. Next base: position 47,627 of record NW_007731308.1, on the reverse strand, counting down.
CAAACACACACTGGTGGTGTTAGAAAATGCCAAGTAGAGAGCTGGGACTTTCATTCCCACTAGGTGGTAATGAGGCAGCATCCTCCCTGCATGGTGTCAGTTTAGACCATTTGAGAAGCTGGGACTTTCACCCCCAGCTAGCAATAGTGAGGCACCTG
>NW_007731308.1:43518-45450 GCF_000696425.1 Galeopterus variegatus | reverse complement strand
CCCCATAATTCTATAGTGAATATGTACTTCTGGAATGTCTATTCAAATATAGCAATCCTATACATGTATGCAATATACATAGCTGTAAAATATGTGAAGCAAAACTGATAAAAATGGGTGTAACATCACTGAGGATGGTGAAGTAGGGTGTTTTGCAGAACTACCCCTCCTATGATGCAATAATTAAGCTGGAAAAAATTGTCAGAATCAACTTTTTTGGAACTCTGGGATCTAATTTGAAAATTATGAAAACCATGAGAATGCTTATTGAAGAAAGAAGCTGCTAAATTTTGGTAAGGAGCATAGTGGCATTTTTGCTTACCCACCTACCGTTACCCAGCTCAGTGGCATCTGTGGGTATGGTGGCTGTGCTCCTGGTGCAGCTTGTTGGTGCCCAAGTGGGCAACACAGATCTTGTTCTCAAAAGCTTGTGCTTGGGGGATGACTGGTTAGTTGAATTGGTTAGAGCATAGCCTTATAACACCAAGGTCACAGGTTCGGATCCCAGTACGGCTAGCTGCCAAAAAAAAGTTCTTATTTTGATCTGTCTCAAGGCTCCCTGAAGGATCAGCATGGGGGTGTGCCTTTGTTTCACCTTCCCAGAACTCTCTCGGAGCTGGAATAGACTCCTGGGAGGCTTNGCTTGTGGTGTCAGTGGATACCACCTAGGGAGTGGTAATAATATAGTCTTCTCCATCTTAGCCAGGGTGGTATCAGCAGATGCCTAGTGGTGAGCTGGAACTTCCATCCCTGTTCAGCAATTACCAGGAGGCCTTCCCTCCTTGGATGGCAAAGGAGGCTGAGTGGGGAACCTTGACCTCTACCCACACCTGGCCAAAAACAGGTTCTGTCCTCCCTCTCCTAGCCATAACAGTGTTAGAGAAAGCCAGCTAAAACAGAACATTTAAACAAGATCTAGAATCTCATAACATAATACCCCAAATGTCCATGTTTCAACTGAAAATTGCTCATGATACTAAAACCAGGAAAATCTGAATTTGAATAAACATCACTAGATGCCAGTGCACAGATGACAGACGTTAGAATTATCAGACAAATATTTTAAAGCAGCCATTATAAATGCTTCAATGAGCAATTACAAACACATTTGAAATCTATGAAAAATAGAAAGTTTCAGCAAAGAAATAGAAGACAATAAGGAAGAACCAAACAAATTTTAGAATTGAAAAATACAATAACAGAAATTTAAAATCTCAGTGGATGGGCTCAACAGAAGCATGGAAGGTACAAAAAAAAAAAAAAGAATCAGTGAGCTTGAAGACAGAACAATAGAAATTATCCAGTCTGACAACAGGGAGAAAATAGACTGAAAGCAAAAACAGAGACTCAGAGATTTGTGAAATTGTAAGAAAGAATCTAATATTTGTGTCATAGGAGTCCTGAAGAGGGGGAAAAGGAGGACAGCGCTAAATAAGTCAGTACTTGTAGAAATAATGGCTGAACACTTCCCAAATATGGTGAAAGACATAAATCCATAGATTCAAGAAACTGAGCAAAATCCAAACGGGATAAAAACCAAAGATATCTAAACCAAGACACATTATAGTCAAATTTCTGAAAATTAAAGACAAATAAGAAATATCAAAAGTAGTGAGAGAGAAAGGACACCTTACCAATAGGGGGGAAACAATTTGAAATGGCAGCAGATTGCTCATCATAACCATGGAGGCCAGAAGGGAAGCAGTATGACATTTTTCAAGTGGTGAAAGAAAAACTGTTAAACCCAGAATTCTACATCTAAAAATAACAACAAAAACAAACCAAAAACAAACAACAACAACAACAAAAAAAAACCCCATAATTCTATAGTGAATATGTACTTCTGGAATGTCTATTCAAATATAGCAATCCTATACATGTATGCAATATACATAGCTGTAAAATATGTGAAGCAAAACTGATAAAAATGGG
>NW_007731308.1:39412-42032 GCF_000696425.1 Galeopterus variegatus | reverse complement strand
TATAAGGGGGTGAGTTTGACCCCCTTCTGCTCTCTTGCCCTTCTGTCTTCCACCATGGGATGATGCAGCAAGAAGGTCCTCTCCAGATGCCAGCCCCTCAATCTTTGCCTTCCCAGCCTCCAGAACTGTGTGCCAATAAATTTCTGTTCATAGTTAATTACCTAGTCTTTTTTCTGGCACGCAGGGCCCTCTTTTTCCAGTCTCTGGCTAGAAAGAACGGGTTTCTCTCATAGCTTTTGCTGCCTGCACCCACCGCACAGTTCTGGGACTTGTTCTGGGACAGTTTTCCTTCCAGTCAAACCCATATAAATATGGATTTATATGGGTTTTATATGAAAGAAAGCAGAAAATACCCCAGTAAACATGTTACCAAAATGTTTGTTCATTCTTCAAGTTTTTACCTCTCTTCACATCTGCCTGCTATTATATATATCTCTGAGTCCTCAAGTAGTTGCTTTTTGTATTCGATCCAGGATGTTAGGTGATAATGGGTGAGAGACATGCTGTAACGGGCTTATTCCATCTTGACTGGTAATGAGTCTGCTATCCCTGATGATCTGAAATCGTTCAATTATATGCCTTAGAATTATATGCCTTTTTCATCCATTGCGCTTGGTACTCGATGGACTTTTATCTTGTTGACTAGTGTCTGTCAGTTTTGGGAAATTCATGTATTCTTTGGTTATATTTTCTCTGCTCTCTCTTCTTGGATCCCTATAAATCTGTAGCTAGAAAACTTTTAAACATCTCATCATTTGACTTTTTATTTCTTTTGATTTTATGACCCACAGTCTCAGGTACGGAACCTCCCTCACTGCCCCCTACAGGAATAATGTATTAATATTTACACGGTGTCACTATGTGTGGGGTCTGTCACTAAGGATCCTACACTATGCTTTGACTCTCTGGCAGCTGCCTCCCTCCACTCCCGTTGACTGCCGCCTCGGTTTAAAGCTACAGGGTTTTTTTTCCCCGTTCCCTGGGACTCCCACACATTTTAGGGGATTACCGACTCGCGCCTAAAGGGCGTGGATCGACCCCAGCTACGAAAGAGGCTGCGTCCCAGCAGGAGGGGTTTCGGTCGCGCATTCTAGTGTCAGGCCCGCGGGCTCTAAGCCGGGCAGCAGCAGCAACACCGAGTCTTTCGTGGACGAGTCCCGCGCAGACTCGGGACTACATTTCCCAGGATCCACCGCGCCCCCTAGGTGACAGCTTGCTCTGGGCTACATTCCCCTGGACCCTCCCCGCCTTGAGGCTGCTACGTGTCCGAATTCGTGCTTTGGCGAATTTCTGGTGCCCGAGGTGCGTGAGCTCAGGGTCGCCTAGGGACCCTCAGTTGAGGACTCCTCGAGATGACTGGTCTGCATCTACGGCCCACCTTGGCGCTGCCCGCGGCTGTCGGGGCTCTGGGCCACACTTCTAGAGGCCTCTATGCTCAGTCTCAGTTCCTTTCCTAGGAGCGCCTGGCACGACTGCTGGCTTCGCGGTTGCGGAGGTCCCGGATCAGCTCGTGCAGTTTGGGTCTGGAGGGTTCAGCTGAGACAGAACCCGACTGGACCGACCCGTGGGAGGCAGTTGGTGAGCCAGGAGCCCGAAGCGGGGTGGGGAACCTCAAGGCCGCAGGTGCGGGGCAGGCAGGTGGCTGTGTGTGTGCGTGTGTGTGTGTGCGTGCGTGTGTGTGTGTGTGTGTGTGCGCGCGTGCGCGTGTGCGTGTGGGTGTGTGTGCGTGCGTGTGCGTGCGCGCGCGCGGAGCTAGCTGGCTAACACTGTGCATGATTGTGACAGCAGGGTTGTGTGTGTGGCCATTTGCGACTACGTGAACGGGTTTACGTAGCTACGTGTGACTCTTGCCTATGTTACTGACTCTGTGTATGTGCAGGTGGCTGTGAGAGTGAGATAGTACAGCTGCGTGAATGTGATTGTATATGATGTGACTGTGTGACTGCGTGAGACCTTTTTTGGGGGGAGGGGGAGGGCTGGCCAGTACGGGGATCCAAACCCGTGACATCGGTCGTGTGACCATTTGTGCTACTGAGTCTGATAAGAGTTTGGTGCGGAAAGGAGGTGGATATGGGGAGAGCATATCTTCTCTTTTGCGTGTCTGGGATTTATATTGGTCGGATTGTGACAGTGTGATATTGCTTTTGTGGATCTTTGAGAATATTACCACTGGGTAAGAATTTATGAGTGGGGTGGGAGTGGGGAGAGGGTATAGTCATTTCAGTGTTTTTAGAGGCTCTAATGGTGGGTTTGTGGCTGTGTGGTGCTGCTGTTGTGCCTTTGTGAGGAAGACTGTGAATGTGGTTGTTACCGTTTGGGTTGATCGATGTAGGAGTTTGGCTATGAAGTGGGTGGGTGTGGGAGGATCTTGTTTTCATTTCAGTGTTTCTGGGATCTCGCTCTGTGATGGTGTTTTTGTGGATCCTTGTTTTTTAGTTTTTGGTGGCTGGCCCGTTTGGGTGTTTCTGTGTATCTTTGAGTGAAACTGTGAAGGAAGTTGTGTGCATGTGGCCATTGGTCAATGTTGCCTGTAGTTGGGTAACTGGCAGGGGATGCTACAGAATCTTATTTCTGTTTCTGGGTAACAGCATCCTCCTCTGTTTTTCTCTCAGGGCCTGTC
>NW_007731308.1:37016-38905 GCF_000696425.1 Galeopterus variegatus | reverse complement strand
GTTTTTGGTGGCTGGCCCGTTTGGGTGTTTCTGTGTATCTTTGAGTGAAACTGTGAAGGAAGTTGTGTGCATGTGGCCATTGGTCAATGTTGCCTGTAGTTGGGTAACTGGCAGGGGATGCTACAGAATCTTATTTCTGTTTCTGGGTAACAGCATCCTCCTCTGTTTTTCTCTCAGGGCCTGTCCCTTGTTTTCACAACAGTGCTTTTAAACCCTCATGGGAGCAAGTCCTGTACAGTTTTCTCTTGGTATCTCCTTCTCCTGTACTGTTAGGAGCTGACATAGATTGGGCTTAACTGGGAGTGAGTGCACCCTGAGGCTAATTGTGTTCTAGGGTTTCTAGGAGCTTGTGACTATCAGTTCTCTGTTGCTCCTCTATCCTCTTGCCTTATTGTGACAGAGGCCTCAGTACCATAGTAATGACCTTCAAATAGGAACAAAAGCCCGGAGAAAAGATTTCGGGTGAAAGTCTCCACGCCCTTTACCAGGTCTTAGTATGAAAATTACAGATTTGGAAGCTGCCCCCAGTTTAGCTGCTGGGATAGGAGGACGAGACCTCTGCATTCTCTCAATTGCCCTACCTTGGCCCCCCTGTAGAAGAAGTTGGCCCATCTCTGATCCCAGGAAGGGCTGCTTGCCCAGACTCCCTCTGTCTTTCCCTCTGTGGGTCTGTGACAAGTAGTGGGAAGGAGGATTGAGGCTGTAATTTTTCTTGGTCAGTCTGGGTTCCAAGAAGGGGTCTATGTTTCGTGATTTCTTCCTCCACCCCTACTTCTGCCCATCTGAAAGAAAGGTGCCAGAGGATTAGGAAAGCAGCAGTGATGTATAAACTGTGAGGTGAGTGGCTGTTTGCTTTCTTCCCTGAAAGGGCTTTCTTGTTTTTCAGAGCATGAGCATATTTCGTTTTCCTTCTGAGAATTCTTTGTTAAGACCTATCCAGTGATCTTTTCTTTAGGTGTTCTTGTCTGAGTGAATGATGAGAGCCATGGCACTGAGCATGGCTGAGTAATATGGTTGCTTTGGGTCACTTTAGTGGCTACTTGAAATGCAGCTGGTCAGAATTGAGATGTGCTGTTAAGTGTAAAATACAGTCAGATTTCAAAGGCTTAGAAGGAAAAAGAGAATGTAAACTATCCCATGAATAGTTCCTTTATGTTGGTTGCATGATAAAACAATATTTGGGAATATTGGACTAAATAAACTATATTATTAAAATTAATTTTTACCTGTTTCGTTATACTTTTAAAATTGTGGCTACAAGAAAATTCAAAGTTGTATGTATGGCTTGCATTATATTTTTACTGGATAGTGTTAGGGTGGACCCAAAAAACTCAGTTCCATCCTCTGAGGAAAGAATCTATCTTTTTATAATTTCCTCCAAAGGAGTCTAACCCCAAAAGATTTAAAATGATTTGTCTAGAATCAGATAAAATCATGTTATCTGTAATACTAAGGAATGACCTTTAGTTTTTAGTGGTTCTCCTTCCGGATATTTATTTCATGGATATACTTGGAGATATGCAGAATTGTGTGCAAAGACTTAGTTCAGAGTTCACATTCAACAATAGATAAATTGTCAAGTAAATCATTCTGTAGCCACATGATGGAATATCATGCATCTAATAAAAATTACTATTATAAAGTTTTTCATAATGACAAGTGTTTATGACATTAGAAATGAGAACGAAAACTACTCAAGAAATATTTACAGTTGCATTAAATCCCATTTTCTGAAGTAAATATTTCTAAGATTTTATTTATAAGACATTTTATGAAGATTCTATCTAAAGTAAAGATTTGTAAGATATTTTATTAAGACTCAATCTATAAGAATTTTTTTTTTTTTTTTAAAGATGACCGGTAAGGGGATCTTAACCCTTGGCTTGGTG
>NW_007731308.1:23854-36210 GCF_000696425.1 Galeopterus variegatus | reverse complement strand
CTGTGGCCTTGGTGTTATCAGCACCGCACTCTCCCAAGTGAGCCGTGGGCCAGCCCCTATAAGAATTTTAAAATAAGTGACTCAGTAGAGGAGAGAATGGATCTTACATTTATATTTATAAATATAAATATACCAGTTCCTGTAGCAGGTCCTTTGCTGTTTATTTTATGTACACCGTGTTGCTAATTCTGTAAATTGCATGCACCTGAATTTTGTTTGTTCACAGAACAGTTCTAATGTGAAAATGTTTCTATGTTCAAGGAGGATTTGTCTCCAAATCAAGGGATATTCAAGAATATGGAGGTGTTACTCGCTTCAGGCACACTAATTATCTTGATAGTCAACTCCTGGGTCATAAACATTATCCTATTTTCTCATAACTTTCCTTTGTTTAGAATACCTTCCCCCCCGGATATTGCCCACCTTCATTCCTCTGCAGTGATGATAACTTAACCATTCTTTTCTGAAGTTGAAAATAATATAGGCACATTACAAAAAATTCAGAAGCTTGGGTCATTTTTCTTAAAAAGTGTTGCCTTTTCCTGTATTATTTTATGGAACACTTTATACATTAAAGATATTTTCTTTTGTCTATTATGTGTGTTACAAAAATTTTTTTTTCCATTCGTTGTCTTTCTCTGACTTAATTGCCAAGAACGTTTTTAAAGTTATGGTTTTAGGGATATTACTATCTCCCTTTATTTTCTACCTTTCTTGTTCTGATCAGAGAGCTTTTCTCTATTCTTAAAATTAGAAAAGTATTCACCTGTATTTTTCTATGGTATTTTATGATTTTTAATTAAATATTTAAATCTTAGTCCACTTGAAATTTTCTTCTATTTACAGCTCTTTGCGGTTTTTCCCTCCCTCTGAATTCTGTGAATATTTCTTAGCTTGCTCCTCTAGCCTGATCACAACTGGAGTCTTCCTATGTAGGACTTCTTAGAAGAGGATTATCACTCTATTAATCCTTTTTGTTTTTCTAAGGCACACGTAGATTTCAGATTCCCTTTCTTATCAATCTCTGACTGGATTCATCCTCCCTCAATTTCCTGATGTCCACAATAAATGTTAATGTGAGTAGCAGTGGGCATACAAGTCCTGAAGGGGAAAGGGCGCTGGACCAAGGTTCAAAAGTCTGGTATTCTAAACCCATCTCTCCCAGCATCTGGCTTTGATCAAGTCTTTTAATTACTTAGTTGATATATTTCCTTCTTTGTATAAAGTGGAAAGTGAAACCTACTTCATTTACTCTTCAGTCATGTTGGGAAAATAAAAAGGAGTAAATTTACTGAATACTGAATAATACCTTCATCCACCAACTCTGGAAACTTGAAGTCATCTCTGATTTTTCACTTCCCCCATCCCTTCTCATGGAACTAGTGGCCAAATCCAATTGATTATATCTGAGCTATCATTTCCCCCCAGCATTCAACCATGAAGATTTTCAAACATATAAAAAGGTGAAAGAATACTTACATACCTTCTACCTCATTCAACAATCATTAATTTTACTATATCATTTCTCTCTCTCTAAACATATATGTATGTATTATTCTACTCAAATACACATACCCATGTACATACATATATTTAATCACACTTTTTTTGGGGGGGGGGCAGTGGGCCATTACAGGGATTGACACCTGTGACCTTGGTGTTATAACACCACGTTCTAACCAACTTAGCTAACCAGCCAGCCGTCACACACTTTTTTGGTTTTTTGGAGAACTGTTGGAAAGTAAGCAGAGGACATCATGCCATTTGACTCTTAAATACTTCAGCATATATCTCCTAAGAGTAAAGATGTTCTTCTACATAATCACAGTCCTGCAATCATACCTAAGAAAATTAATAGTAATTTCCTAATATTATTTAATATCTAATCAATGACCAGATTTCCCAAGAATGTCTTTTATAGCTTTTTTTTAAAAACAGGATCCACTTAATCTTCCTATTTCATATTTAGTGATTATGTCTCTTGAGTCTCTTTGAAATTAGAAGAGTTCTATCACCTTTTATTTCTTTCCATGACATTGAGTTCTTGTAGAGTCCAAATCCATTGTCACCTAGTGTCCTTCGTCCTGGATTTGTATGATTGTTTCCTCATAGTGTCATTTAACTTATTTCTTTCTATCCTTCATATTTCCTATAGGCAGGGAGTTAGGTCTAGAGGCTGAATTAGGTCCAGGTCAAACATTTTTGACAAGAGTGTATTAGAGGTAATTTTGTGTATTTAGGTTGTATCACATCAGAAGGCACCTAATATCAGGTTATCCCATTCTTGGTGATAAGTTTGATCACTTGGTTAAGATAACAATCATTAGGGGCTGGCCCAGTGGCGCACTGTGCTAGTGCGCCGCTTGGGAAGCGCGGCAGCGCTCCCACCGAGGGTTCGGATCCCACATACAGACCGGTTTCCGCTCACTGGCTGAGTGAGGCGCGGGGGCAACACCGAGGGTTGCGATCCCGTTGCCGGTCCCGGTCTGGTGCGGGGGCGACACTGAGGGTTGCAATCCGTTGCCGGACACGGAAAAAGACAAAAGACAAAAAAAAAATATATATATATATATATAACACTTCAAAAGTGTGAATTTAGTTTAGAAATAATTTTCCCATAATATGCCAGTCAAAAATATTTTCACCAGTCCTTATGTGCCAGTTATAGATTTATTGCCTCACAGCTCCAAATTTAGCCTTTTTACCTGTTCTGTGAAAATAGATCTGGGCCTTTTAAATATTTGTCCTTTACCAGGTGACACTGAAATTTTGTCAATAGAGGGCACTAGAGAGACATTGCAGTAGAAAAGAATTTTATTTCTTGGTTCTTGCAGCATGCTTGAGTTCCTGTGTGGTTTCCTGCAACACCAGGTTCCTTGGGCAGCAAATGTGACTTCCCTAGTGCCCAGCTCCTGTTGCATGAGGGGCTTCTCCAGTGCCCTGCCCCTGAAGTGCATGGCAACCCAGCAGCTGGGATCCCCTGGCATCCCCCTCAGATGGTTTGATAGTGGCATGCGCTCCATGGGGCAGATTTCCAGTGAGCAACCAGCCATCCCTATATGGGATCCGAACCCGCAGCCTTGGTGTTATCAGCACTGCACTCTCCCGAGTGAGCCACGGGCTGGCCCCACTAGACCACTCTTTCAAAGGCACATTTTTTCCCTTTGTAATCAATGAATAATCTGTAGGGTGGTATTAGGTTAGTTTCTGATCAGGAAAGAGTTAACTTTTTAAGTCTTTTAAAGAGTAGTTCAGGCCTGAGTTGCTCAAACCTTACACATTTCCAGAAGGGTCTGTTTTGGGGACTGATCTTTTTTGGCCAACTCCTGGGAACTGATCTCTTGGGATGTCCTAACTGGCGGTGTTTTTCCAAGAGCAATTTTTAATTATGATGAAGTCTAAATTATTAATATTTTCTTTTAAAATGATCATGACTTTAATGTCAGATCTAAGAAATTTTTGCCTAGACAAGGTCATACAGGTTTTCTTCTATGTTTTTAGCTTTTATATTTAGGTCTGTGATCCATTTTAAGTTAATATTTATATATGATATTAGCTATGGATCAAAGTTTATTATTTTGCATGTGGATATCCAATTGTTCCAGCACCATTTGTAGAAGAGGCTATCCTTTCTCCATTGAATTGCCTTTGTACTTTCCTAAAAAAAAATCAGTTATTTAAAATGCGTGGGTCTACTGGACTCTCTGTTTTGTCTCATTGATCTGTTTTTCTATCTTGACATAAGTAGTAAACTGTCTTGATTACTGTAGCTTTATAATAAGTCTCAAGACCATGTAGTGTGAGCCCTTCAACTCTTGTGGGTTTGTTTGTTTTTTTGTTTTTAGTGGCTGGCCTGTATGGGGATCTGAACCCTTGATCTTGGTGTCTGAAAACCTTTTGCTTTTCTGGTATTTAGGACCTTTGCATTTGGTATGAATTTTAGAATAAGCTTATCAATTTCTAGGAAAAAATAAACCTGCTGTGATTTTGACTGGGACTACCTGTAGATCATTTTGGAGAAAACCGATGCCTTATCAATATTGAGTGATGGGTTTTGAACATAACCAGCACCATTTTAGGCAAGGCCAAGCACAAAATGGCCACCAGCCCCCGCCCCCTATTCCTTATGAGAAGCCTGGTGACTTCTGTGAAATAGAAACCCTTTTGGCTTCTGCATAGGTGCAATTTTCCACCCCAGTTGCATCAGCCAGGTGGAGCTTCTGCACTAGTGTAATGCTCCTCCTCGATTGCATCAGTTAGCCCTGGCACCCTACAGCCTGTATAAGCTCTCCCACCCTGTCACCTGGTGCTGCTCTCCACTTTGAGAGCAGTCCCAGCTACTGCTCTCCATTTTGAGTGCAGCCTGGCAGATTCCTTTTCTTTAATAAAACTTGATCAGTACCCAGCGTTTCGGCTCACTTTCTTTCATTGAGTTTTCTGACCAATTAACAGTTACCTCTCTGCTTATGTAGGTTTTCTTTAATATTTCTCAGTAATGTTTTGTTGTTTTATCCTGTAGATCTTGCATATCTCTTGTCAGATTTATCTGTATTTCCTATTTTTTGATGTTATTGTAAATGGCATTTAAATATTTTTCAATCTGTAATTGTCTGTTGCTAGTATAGAAATAGAATTGATTTTTGCATATTGATCTCATATCTTACAACCTTCCTAAACTCACTTATTAGCTGTCACTTTTTTGTAGGTTTGATTTTATTTTCTACATAGACATTCAAGTTGCTGCAAATAAGGATGTTTTTACTTCTTTCACCATCTGAATGATGTTTATTTATTTATTTATTGAAAGAAAGTGAGCCAAGATGCTGGGTACCGTTCAAGCTTTATCAAAGAAAGAAATCTGCCAGGCTGTGCTCAGAGTGGCAGGCATCCCAGGGCTGCCCTGAAAATGGTGGACAGCACCAGGTGAGGGGGTGGTAGTGCTTATATAGTGCACCAAGGGCTGGCTGACACCATCAAGGAGGGTCATTATGCTAATGTGGATCTGGGTGGAGAACTGCGTCCTTGCTGAAGCAAAAGGAGTTTCTGTTTAAGTCAGGAGGCTCCTTGTAAAGGGAAGGGGGAGGGGAGGAGGTGGGCAGCACCATTTTGTTCTTAGGCTTGTCTAAAGTGGCGCTGGTTATGTTGCAGATCTATTACTTATTTTCTTGACTTATTGTGTTGCCTGAACCTCCAATGCAGTGATGAATAGAACTGGTAAGAGCAGATATCCTTGCCTTGTTCCTGATCTTAGGGGTATCAAAGAACAAAATTACAGCAAATTTAGTTGAAGATCTCAGTTGGCTTTACTGTCATTCTAGAATCACAGGCAACAAGTTATTCCATAAAACAGATTGTTTCCAATGAGTCAAGCAGATGAGGTTGGTTTTATAGATAGAAAAAGACTACAGAAAGCAGAAACAAAGAACAAAGAGCAAATTGGTCATTTCAAAGTTACTTTCCTTGTAAGGTGGGGCAGGAAAAAAGAAGAAAAATAACATCAGGTTACTTCAGGCTATCTCTTTTGTGAAAGGATTAAAGCAGAGGGAACTTCATTAGCATACGTATTGATGATAGGGGAAATTGGCTGTTATCTTTCTCCTGACTTCTTTTTTTTTTTTTTTTTCCTAAAAGATGACCCGGTAAGGAGATCTTAACCCTTGACTTGGTGTTGTCAGCACCATGCTCACCCAGTGAGCTAACCGGCCATCCCTATATGGGATCCGAACCCGTGGCCTTGGTGTTATCAGCACTGCACTCTCCCGAGTGAGCCACGGGCCGGCCCCTCTCCTGACTTCTTAGAAGGTCAGACCACAGGCTAAAGTGACGTGGAAATTAGCAGGGGTGACTCCCTTTTGATTTTTAGTCTGGTCTTTTGGGACCTAATGCAGGAACTTAGTCTAAAACAATAGCTTCCTATAATTTTTATTTAAAAGGAGAGCATCCTGTCTTTCACCATTAAGTACAGTGTTAGTTGTAGTGAGATGGAATAGGGCTAGGCCTATCAACAAAACTGACTCCATTTTCCCTGCAGAGGACACTTTGTTACTTTTCCACTCCTCAGTTATGAGATTCCCCAGGGTGCATGATTACCAACTGTTACCTTTGTTTAAAACTTATTATTAGCTACCCAATCTTTCTTTTCCCTTAATTGTAAAATTAAGTTACAGATTAACCTTAAGACTCCTTCAGGAGTTCCCCAATGCACACAAAGCTTTAAGGTAACCACTACAGTGACTCTCCTGGGATGATGATAATGAACACGACCATCATCTTGGACCTACTGAGCAGACAGGAGGACCAAAGCCCTAACTGAGCATGTGCTCACGATGCAACTAGGAAGAATAGAATGGAACGCCTCCAGAGGCAGAATGATGACACTGGCCTGCACCCCTCCCCGCCTTCCTTTTAAAGGACCTGCCTCTTTTCCCTTTAAAGCTTCTCTGTAGCTACCTCCCTTATGCATAAGTCTATTTCCTCTTTTAATAAAACATTGGTTGCTTTACTGCTGGGTGCATTGTTCATGTCTATGACTTTGGGACCCAAGAGCCTATTTCGGTAACAGTAGATTTTTCATAGATGTTCTTTATCAGGTTTAGGAAATTCCTTTCTATTCCCAGTTTGAGTTTTTATCACAGGTTAGATGAAGAACAATACGTGAAGCCTGAGACATCAGCAAACACAAAAACAGCATATGCCATATGGCTTGACTTTTTTGAAACTTAGTCAAGTACCACTTCAACTTGAAGGGATTTTAATTATTGTAAAAGACTGCAAATGCATATTAACATGTATCACAGTAAGACTGGAATTATTTATTTATTTATTATTATTATTTTTTTAATTGAATTGTCAAGCTCTTTTACTTGCCCGTAATCCTGCCAATTGGGCCAACTGTCGAGCTAGGGCTGGGTCTGGAGCTCACATACCCCTCAAGCCCATTCACAGACTGGGTCACAAACTCTTCACATGCCAGGCTGGGTCCCCAGACCCCTCACATGCCAGGCTGGGTCACCAGACCCCTCACCCACACAGGTCTATGAACTAGGTAACTGGCGAAAAGGTCCTTGGAGCCATAGGTTTGAGAGCATGGCCAAGCATAGCGCGGATGCCTGGGGCAGAGGCCAGCCAAGTGGTGGGGCCACCCATGTGCACTAACTCCACCCCCCCACACACAATTTGCTTACAAAGAATGTGCCGCATCACCCCCAACTGTACCTAAGGCAAGGAGGCCTAATTAAATTATTCTGTTTTCCCAACATGAATCAAAATTGATTATACATATTTTGGGGGTTCAACATTGAGATATGTTGATCAAATCAATATTACTAGCATATACATTGTTACAAATCGTAATTATTCTTTTTTTTTTTTTTTTTTTAAAGATGACCGGTAAAGGGATCTTAACCCTTGGCTTGGTGTTGTCAGCACCATGCTCAGCCAGTGAGCAAACCGGCCATCCCTATATGGGATCCGAACCCAGGGCCTTGGTGTTATCAGCACCTCACTCTCCCGAGTGAGCCACGGGCCGGCCCGAAATCATAATTATTCTTTATGCCCCTTGTCCAATCTCTCCCTATTCCCCTCTATCTCCCCCCGACCCCCCTCTAATTACCCTAGATTTCTTCTCTTCTTCTGAAAGAATAATGGTTACTCTGTTGATTTGTTGCCTAGATGATCTGTCCAATGCTGAAAGGTGTGATCAGGTCCCCCAATATTATCACAGAGCAGATGCTTCTTCTGTCACTCTGGAATGGGTTTTGTGGAGAGAGACATCATCTCTGCTTGTGACTCTACTTTGGCAATGCACTCCAGTGGTTGACAGACCATCTGCGTGGGGGTTGTGGCATCTAGCTGCTTTTGTGGCAGCCATGGTTATTGTGGTGGCTGTGGTGGGCCACCCACACGGAGGTGATGTTTTTGGCATGCTCCTTTGTGCTGGCAGTGTGCCTGGTTATGGGGAGTGTCTGGTCCCCAGCTTCAGACCTCAGGTTCCTGGGTGGGCACTGAGGCGCTGGTGCGGTGTGCCTGGTTGTGGGAAGGGGGGTCCGGTTCCCTTCTCCATGCCTTGGGTCCCTGGGCGGGCCTCAAGGTGCAAAACTGGAAATATTTAAAAGCAATTTAATGAGAAAATTTAATGTGAGAGATAGTGAAAGTCAGTAACTCATTTACAGAGAATGATTTTACAAATTATTCAAATTGGCGCACAGTGAGGCCTGGAGCCTGTGTGCCCTGGGCAGGCATGCCCACCTCTGGCCCACCCCCACCATAGCCAAAAGGGAGCACTGAGGTGATGCTGGCACCCACTCCCCTTCTGCAGCTGGTCACCCACATCTTTGATGTGCATGTCCTCCTTCTGGACACTGAACGGCTACATTCAGTAGTGTTTCAAGAAATATGTGATCTCTGTGAAAAGAAATACACCTGGGGTGTAAAGTCCCTGGTTATGGGTCGACTGGCATTAAAGGTGGCTCAGGTTATGATAGACATCTTGCAGCTCCTGATGTCCAAAGAGGAGCTCGTGGGAAAAAGCCAAGTGAAATTAAAGGAGGTGTTCCCCATGGCTGCTCTCATTCCAGGGGCCAAAAAGCTCATCTGCCATCTGCAAAAACACAACATATCCTTATGCCATTGCCACCAGCTTGGGGTTTGTATCGTTTGAAATGAAGACAAATGGACACAAGAAATTCTTCATTTTATTAGTGTTTTGGAAGATGATCCCAAAGTGAAGAATGGTAAACCATACTCCAACATATTTCTAGCTTGTGCCAAGAGGTTTTCTTCTCCTCCTCCTGTGGAAGTGTCTCATCTTTCAAGATACTCCCACTGGGGTGGATGTGGCCCTGGCAGCCGGGATGCAAGTGGTCATGGCTCCAGATGGAAACCTGAGCCAAGTCTTAACCAGAAAAGCCACCCTGGCGCTGAATGCCCTGCTGGACTTTCAGCTCGAGCTTTTCGGTCTGTCCTCCTATGAGTGTGGGAGCAGTCCATAATGTGGCTCTGGGCATCATGGCATCCTGAGCTCACTTTCATAATCCAAATTGCTGAGGGAAAGGGGAATGGAAATTGACAACTTTTATTGCAACCTGCATAGTGATTTTTAGCCTTGAAAAATTTGCGTTTTCATTCTGGGTTTTGCTTGGGTCACTATCTCTACAGTGTTGGTAGACTAAAACTTGACATTTGAAGACAAAAAAAGTAGAGACAGCCCAGATCAAAGATCAAATGTTAATTACTGGTGAGGGTCTTGGTAGTGACAACAGTGACCTACACATGGCAGAAATGGTGGAACAGAGAAAGAGAGGCTCTCACATGCTATCCATCTGAAAAATCAAGCTGATACAGTACACGATGAAGTGAATATACACAATATATATACAGACCAGTATGTGAATATGCATGCATGTTATATGTGTGTATATATATATATATATATATGCATTCATATATATATGTAAAATATATACTTTTCCAAGTCAAAATGAAATTATATTTCTGTTCATTTCTTTTTCATTTTAGTTTTTCTGAACATTGGCTGGAAAATGTAAACTATATATGCATATATGTATGTAAATATATTTATATGTATTATATATTACTTCACTCTCCTCAGTGTTGATGTTAACATGCAGTAGCAACTGATAAAGTGAGGTGATAAATATTTCTGGTTTGTAATCTGAGTTGGGAAAGCCATGTTTTGGTGAGTCCTAGGAGATAATTCTCTTATTAGCTAGCATTAAAATTCCTTTTGTGATCTCAAAATATCTCTTTGGACCTTTACTCAATGACTACCTCTGAGCTGTATCATCAACAATTTTAGTGTGAACACAGCTGTAGCATATATCTTGTATCTATATTCTTCTCTACATTGAAGAATGTTTTCTACCTGAGAAAAATCATTTCCCTCCTTTAAGAACGCTGATTTTCTACATTTCTTTGACAGAAGTAGAGTTTGATTTCAGAATGTGTACTTGATACAACCAAGAACCACAGTACACTTTTGGAATAATTTATAGGACATTACGCTTTTATGATTAACTCCTCTTATAGATTTACTCAGCCTTTGGAATTTGTCTACAATTTATCAGAGAAAAATTGTGAAAGCCATGGAAATGGGGAATAAAAGAGTACTACTCAGTTCTGGCTTACTCACCTTTTCAGGTGGTCTCTGCCCTTTATTGTCATTCAACTATTTTTCAACTCGGTAAGTTGCAGAAAAACCATAGTAAGGCATGTGCTTGTCTGGTGGAATGATTATCTGTTGATGATGGCCCTTGGCTACTGACCAATTTTGCATCAGTTTAGCAAATTCATTTCAGCATTTCTTACTGCCTGTATACTGTCTGCTCTCCTTCAAACCAGTTTTAACATCTTACTGTTTCCCTCACGTATTAAATAGAATCATTTCACATGTTTGTGTGGGAAAAAAAAATGATTCAAATCATTTGTCTTCATTTAAAAGGTGAAATGAAAACTAGATTTTCAGATTTATTTTCTTTTTAAGTGAAGACATGGATTTTAGATCCAATTAGATGCAATGCTGAGTCTGCTAATGAAGAACTCAATGAATTTCAATGTAAGAAAGAATGCAAATATAAATTTGAAAACATGGAATGGCTGAGCTGTGGGGATCAAGAACAACTAAACTTTAATCCATCAGTGGTCTAAAATAGCAAAAGTATTTGTTTCTCAATATCTTATCTCTAGCTCTTAGACTTATCTCCAGAATCTTATACATAACTGTGGGATACTGAATAAGCAAGCTGACAAAGTCCTTGCTATTCTAGGGAAGCCAGAAAGGCTGGCATCCCTTTTGCCTACTTTTGCCTTCTCCCTCCCTTTGAGGTCTGACCTTTGATTGAACCCAGGACCCTGGAAGCTTTGTAAATGAGAAATTTATGTTCTTATTTTGTTGATAAGTAGTTAGCTATGAATCTTCAAGTGCTGTGGCAGCTGAAAATGTTCTATAAATAGTTTGGTACCAGACATAACTTATTTAATCAGCATGATTTGTAATTTTCACTGGCTTATAAAAGAAACCAAAAAATACCTACAAGGTCCTCCTGATCCCATAAAATAAATCATGTCTTTCTTCGTTTCCCACTGTCTCCCCTCAGGGTACTGGTCGACAACACATAATTAATCTTTCTGCTTCATCTCTCTACTCCCCACCAGAGACATCTCAAAATTAATGTATCCAAAATGAATTCTTGATTTCATACCTCTCCCAAATGCTTCTAAATGGCACAACCAACTACCCAGTGGCTCAAGCAAAAAATCTAGGATTCATATTTGATAACTCCTTTTTTCTCATCACCTACATCAGCATATCCAATTTTTAACCCAAAATATATCTCAAGCCTGACCATTTCTCTTCATCCCTCCTATAATGTTGCTAGTGTAAGCCATGATTATTATTTTGGATTACTGCAATAGCCTAATTGGTTTATCTGATTTCGCTCACACTACACCCCAATCTATTTTCTACAAATTAAAATCT
The DNA here is from genome assembly GCF_000696425.1 of Galeopterus variegatus. Classification (NCBI taxonomy): domain Eukaryota; kingdom Metazoa; phylum Chordata; class Mammalia; order Dermoptera; family Cynocephalidae; genus Galeopterus; species Galeopterus variegatus. The sequence continues at coordinate 24,713 of NW_007731308.1, read as the reverse complement.
TTTCAAAATGTAACTCATGCATAAGACCCTTCAGTGGATCTCCACTATATGAGAAATAAAATCCAAATCCTTTGCCTCTGTGGCCTATGAACCTTATGATATGGGAAATGCCTACTTCTGCATCCTAAATCCAAACCAACTTCTCCCTCACTTACTAAGCTCCAGTCACACCATGCTCCTTTCTGTTCCTGGAACACTCCAAGCTTTATCTTATTTCAAGGTCTTTTATGTAACTATCCCTCTGCTTAGAATACTCTTCCACATGCTGGTTTCTTACCATCCAAGCTCTAATGTTATTATCTCTCAGACACTTTCCCTAAAAATTCTACCTAAAGTATCCCCCAAGTTACTGTTTATTATATCTATTTATTTCTTTCATAGTATTTATCACAATATGAAATTACCTAATTTTTCCCTTTTTACTTTTTTGATTTTTTTTTTCTCTTCCTGAGTAGAATGTAAACCTCAGGTACACAACAGCCATGTCTACTTGCTTGCCCATAAATACTTTTAAACAGGTGCAAAGAGAGGCAGTATGCTTCAGACAACTTCCAACTGTTAGTATCAGCATTCTGTGTCTGAGGGATTCTTTCATAGTTGTGAAATACTGCTCTGGCTATGATGGAGCAGCAGGTAAGAAGGGCAGGGGAATTAACTTCCCTTGGCGTGGTATATAAATATCCCAGCTCCCTCACCTCTCAGAGGGATGAGGATAATTCTTTTTTTTTTTTTTTTCCTTTTTGTCTTTTTTTCGTGACTGGCAACGGATCGCAACCCCCTTAGATCGATGTGTTTGGTGTGGTGACTTTACTTAGATTGATGGGCTTGGTCGGATGAGTTTTCTTAGATCAATTAGCTC
>NW_007731308.1:15787-22854 GCF_000696425.1 Galeopterus variegatus | reverse complement strand
GTCTGTATGTGGGATCCGAGCCCTCGGCGGGAGCGCCACTGCGCTCTCAAGCGGCACACTGTAGCAGTGCGCCACCGGGCCGGCCCCAGGATGAGGATAATTCTGAGGCATGTGTTATCTCAGAAAATCTTATCAGTCAGAATTATGGTGGTGGTGGGGGGGAATAGTCTGCAAGGTAAGACTGAAGTTGAGATAAATGTGTCTGTATTTTATTCAGTGGCTTAATGGAAGACCTAGAAAGTAGAATGATTTTCTTCATTTAAAATATTGTAACGAAAATCTAAATTTCTAAAGCCTTTACTATTCAAATTAAAGTGAACAAATCAGGATATCAACACCTTAGTCAGTCTCTCTGAAAAACTGAATTCTCTCCACGCTGCATGTATCATTATTTAATGAAAGGATAATTACAAATGTGAGTCTAAATGATCTCTTGCAAAACAATGCTAGAAACGATCAGAAAATAGACTATGCATAATATACCATGTGTAGTGGATTAAATTATGTCCCCCAAAACTCACTGAAGTTTGAATTGTGCCCCCAAGTTTTCTGTACTAGAAACTTGGTCCCCACTGTGACTGTTAAGAGGGTGGGAAATCCTATTATGGTAATTGAAAGGTGGAGCCTTGAAGAGGTGATTAGATTGTAGGATCATGCCTTAGGGAACGGATTAAAAATGGTGGTCAGGGGGTGGTTCTGAGGGCTTTAAAAAGAGAGTCAATGAGAAACACTTTCTCTTACTCTCTCTGCTTCCACCATCTTGCAATGTGAGACCCCTGAGTCACTGTCACCACCTTCAGATGGACTTTAGACTTCCCAGTCTCAGAAACTGTAAGCAATAAATTTTGCTTTTCTTTATAAATAACCCAGTCTCAGGTATTTCTCTTATAGCAACACAAAAAGGACTAATACAGAAAATTGGTACCAGAGAAGAGGGGTGTTGCCTATAACAGATACTTGAAAATGTGGAAACAGCTTTGGAACTAGGTGTTGAGGAAAAGTTGGAGGAGTTTGGAGGACTCAGAAGAAGACAAAAAGACAGGAATGTTTGGAATGTCTTAGAGACTAGTTATGTGGTGGTGAGCAGAATGATGATAGAAATATGGATTGTAAAGACCATTCTTAGGAGTTCTCAGAAATAAGAAAGAATTTATTGGAAACTGGGGCAAAGATCACCCTTGCTGTGAACTGGCAAGGAACTTGGCTGCATTCCATCCATGCCCTAGGACTTTGTAGAAGTTGGAACTTAACAGTTGTAAACCAGAGTATATAGTGGAAGAAATTTCTAACCAGCATAGCACTAAGGAAGCTGCATGGCTACTTGCAACAGCCTACTGTGGGTTATGGTGGCAAAGGCATGACATAAAGCCAGAATTTAAATGGGAAGCATAGCATAAAGATTTGGAATATTTGCAGTCTGGTGGGTGGTAGAGAAGCAGAGAGCATGCAGTGGTGCAGCCCAGAGACCATTAGCTAAGAAGATTAGTACAAAAGAAAGGGATTATCAAGAGAAGGAGAAAAAGGACCTGAAGGCATTGCAGAAGCCTCTGGGACCAACCCTTCCATTTCAGGACCAAGGACCTAGGGAGACAAAATAGTCTTGGGGAACAGGCCTGAGGTGCCCTCCTTGGGCTCGATGTCCAGGGCCACCTCAAGAAGCTGCTTCAAGCACCCCAGCTGCTTTGGCTGTTCCAGCCATCGCTAACTTGGCCCCAGGTGTGGCTGGACATACAGCTTTGGAATATACAAGCCGGAAGCTTTTGGTAGAGTCCACATGGTGTTAGGTCTGCAGGCTCAAAGAATGTCAGAGCTGGGAAGGCTTGGGAGCCTCAACCCCCAATTTCAAAGGCAATATGGAAAAGTCTGGGGGCCTAGGAAGAGATCTGTCGCAGGGGCAGAGTTACTGCAGACAACCTTTGCTAGAGCAATGCTGAGTGGAAACGTGGGGTCAGAGTTGCAGCAGAGAAACCCCATCACTGCCATGTCTAGTGGAGCCGTGAGAGCAGGACCACCATGGAGGCCCTAGACCTGTAGAGCTACCATCATGCAACGGCAGCCCATGAGAGCTAAAGCATCACCTAAGACTGGGAAAGCCATAGGAGCAGAGCTGCCAGCGGACTTGGGGACCCAACCCCCACACCAGCATGCAGAGAACGTAGAACATGAAGTCAAATTACAAGATTCACCAGCTTTGAGATTTAATGACTGCCCTGCTGGGTTTCAGACTTGTTTGGGACTGTTCCTCTTTTTTTTGGCCTATTTCTCCCTTTTGGAATGGGAATATGTACCCTATGTTTGTCCCACCATTGTATCTTGGAAGTAGATAACTTGTCTTTGATTTCACAAATGGGACTTTGAACTTTGGACTTTTGAGTTGAAACAAATTAAGACTTTGCAGATGAAATTAATGTATTTGCATGTGAAAAGGACATGTGTTTTGGGGGGCCAGGGTGGAATATAGTGGATTGAATTATGTCCCCCCCCAAACTCACTGAAGCTTGAATTGTGTCCCCAAGTTTTATGTATTAGAAACTTGGTCCCCACCGTGACTGTTAAGAAGGTGAGAAATCCTATTATAGTAATTGAAAGGTGGATACTTGAAGAGGTGATTAGATTGTAGGATCATGCTTTAGGGAATGGATTAAAAATGGTGGTCAGGGGGTGGTTTTGAGGGCTTTAAAAAGAGAGTCAATGAAAAGCACTCTCTCTTGCTCTCTCTGCTTCCACCATCTGGCAATGTGAGACCCCTGGGTCACTGTCGCCACCACCAGATGGACTTTGGACTTCCCAGTCTCAGAAACTGTAAGCAATAAATTTTGTTTTTCTTTATAAATTACCCAGTTCCAAGCAGTTTGTTATAAGCAACCTAAACGGACTAATACACTGTGCATAGTCTATTTATTAAAATTACATAGCATATACTAAAACAGCAAATTAAATTATTTATTATACTGCCACTGATTTCATTTTTAATAAACCAATTAAATATTTTTTTACAGCAGTTAGAAATTTTCACAAGTATTTTCTAGTTAGAACCCCCCCCCCCCCAGTATCTGATTGGAAATGGAGACCACTGTTACATTATTTCTAAAGGTATTATAAATTCCCCTTTCTTAACTATGAAAAACTTTATGGACCCAAAGAACAGTAAGACAAACGTGTGTATTACCACTGTTGGGAAGTAACTAATATTTTATGTTCCTCTGTAGTTTTAAAATAACATATGGATATTAGCTGTGAAGCCAAAATCTTCTCTAAACATCACTTCATCCCATTCTTCTTCCTACTTCCTTGTCCCCAAAGGCAGTCTCCCGTCATGAATTTAGCATACAAACTACCAATCCTTTTTTATACCTTTATATACATACCTGTACTCATAATCAAATGTTTTTATTCAAATTAAAGATATCATTATATTATGTGCATCATCTGCACCTTGATTTTTTTCATCCAATATCATGGTTTTGTGATCTTTATTAATAAATATAGCTTGTTGCAGTTAATTGCTATACAGTATTCCATCATATAAACATAACACATTTTATTCAACCATTTCCCTAATGATAGGTATTACTGGCTACCTGAAGTCATGTTAATCATTTTTTTTTTTTTTTTTAAAAGATGACCGGTAAGGGGATCTTAACCCTTGACTTGGTGTTGTCAGCACCACGCTCAGCCAGTGAGCGAACCGGCCATCCCTATATGGGATCTGAACCCGGGGCCTTGGTGTTATCAGCACCACACTCTCCCGAGTGAGCCACGGGCTGGCCCATGTTAATCATTTTTAATTACCAGGAATCACACTGAAAAGAATATCATGGTACACATCTTCCTGTGTATATATATCAGAGTTTCTCTAAGGCATCTAAAAAAAAAAGAAATTGTGGGATATCTGGGGGTCTAGTTTAAGGAAACCTTCTCGGTATCCAAGATCATTAAGTCATTTCCTAAAGTTAAAGAATTTTTTTTCCACATTGGAATTTTCTTTTCTTTTTTTTTTTAAAGATGACCGGTAAGAGGATCTTAACCCTTGACTTGGTGTTGTCAGCACCACGCTCAGCCAGTGAGCGAACTGGCCATCCCTATATGGGATCCAAACCCGTGGCCTTGGTGTTATCAGCACCATAGTCTCCCGAGTGAGCCACGGGCCGGCCCGGATTTTTCTTTTTTTAATGTAAGATATAAGGCAGGAATCTGTCTGTCTCTCCGCATCTATCCCTCCCTCTCTTTCTCTTTCTATAGAAAAAGCCAATTACCACCCATAACATTAATTAGGTCATAATTTGTTCACCAAATTGGACTGTAACCATTTCATTAATCTAATATCCATTAATGCATAAAACCATGGGTTTAATAATTATAGCTATCAATCATATCATCTGAAAATATTTATTACCTTCCCATCTTTATTCCTCTTCCTCATCTTATTGCATTGGCTACAGCCTCTAGGATTACACTGACATTTTAGTGGTGATACCTGGCATACATGTCTTATCTCTGAATTTAATGAGAATTTGGGGGGGGAGGGCAGCTGGCTGGTACAGGGATCCAAACCCCTGACCTTGGTGTTATAACACCACACTATAACCAACTGAGCTAACTGGCTAGCCTGGGAATGTTTCCAAAGATTCAGGATTAACTATGATGTTTACTGAAAAACTGTTGGACACAGGCTTTTCATTATATTTTTTCTCCTTGTAAGAATGTTCTGATGTCTTACATATTTTGAGCTCCTGCTAAAGGCTTTCCCACATTAACAACGTTTTGCCCCAGAGTGAATTCTGATGTGCTGGGAGGTATAAATTGCTATTGAAGCCTTTGCTGTATTCAAGGCATTCCATTATCTTTAATGAGTATGAATTTTCTGATGCCTAATGTGGAGTGATTTCTGGCTGAATGCTTTCCCACAGTTGCTACACTGGTAAGGCTTCTCACCTGTATGTGTTCTCACATGTAAAGCAAGAGCTAAGAACTGAGAGAAAGCTTTCCTGCACTGGTTACATCCATAGGGTTTCTCACCTGTATGACTTCTCATATGTACAGTAAGAGATGAGCTTTGAGAAAAGGCTTTCCCACATACCTTATGTTCATAAGGTTTATCACCTGTATTAATTTTCACATGTACAATAAGTGATGTGATTTGAGCGGACTTTCCACATTAATTACATTCAAAGAGTTTCTCTCCTGTATGAATGTTGTGACGTTTAATGAGGTACTACTTCTGGCTAAAGGCTGTTCCACATTCATTATGTTTAAAGGGTTTCTCTCCAATATGAATTTTCTCATGCTTTGTGAGATCTGATTTGCTGCTGAAGGTTTTCCCACATTCTTTACATGTATAGGATTCTTCTCCAGTATGCATTTTCTCATGTTTAATGAGGCTTGACTTCTGAATAAACACTTTCTCACTGTCATTACATCCAACCAGTTTCTCTGTAGTATGAATTTTTTGATGAGTAAGAAAATTTTCCTTCTGCCTGAATGATTTTCCACATTCCTTACATTTGTAGGATTTCTCTCCAGAGTGAGCAATGTGATGCTCAGTGAGGTACTGCTTCTGGCTGAGGGTTTTTCCACATTCATTACATTCAAAGCGTTTCTCTCCAATATGGATTTTGTCATGGTCAATGATATTTGATTTGTGGCTGAAGGCTTTCCCATATTTCTTACATGAATATTTCTTTCTAATATGAATTCTCTGGTGATTTATGAGGTTGACATCTGAATGGAAGCTCTTTCACATTCACAAGGCTTACATTTTCTCATGTTCTGTTCTATGAGGTTTTGCCAGAAGCAAAACCAGTTCTCCAAATTGATTACATTCACTGAGTTTCTCCACAGTTTGAATTTTCTCATGCTCAGTTAGTTTGAATAACTGGATGAAGGTTTTCTGATATTCTTCACATGTACAGGGTCCCTCTGCTGCATGATTTCTCTAGTGTCTAAAGGCATGTGAATATAAGTAACTTACACTGGCAAAGTTCATAGGGTTTTTCTCCACTGTGTATTGTCAGGTATTTGAAGAGTTTATTTCTGAACCCCTTTCTATACAGATTTTACTTAATGGGAGTTACTACAATATAGGATGAGTTATAATATACTTATTATGTTCACAGCATTTCTTTCTTACATAGATTCCTTCATAATATGTTAAGTCTAAGTTTCTAATTCTTTCTAACTGAGTCACATTGATACAGGCCTTGTCTTGAAGAAACAATGTCTGAATTCAGAGTATATCCTTCTAATTTGCTCATATTCACTGCCTTTTTCCTCTGTCTTTATTTTCATGGAGATATATATAACTTTACTCATAACATCTTTTTTTTTTTTTTTTCCTTTTTGTATTTTTTTACTGACCGGTAACAGGATCGCAACCCTCGGTGTCGCACCCGCCCTGCGCTCAGCCAGTGAGCGGGAACCGGTCTCCACATGGGATCTGAACCCTTGGCGGGAGCGCCTCCGCACTCCCAAGTGGCTGCACTCTCCAGTGCGCCACCAGGCCGGCCCCACTCATAACATCTTTTAGTTGCCTCTCTGCTTGTTAACTTCCAAGGTTTCTTCTAAAATGGAGTAGAAAGAATAATGATTAAAAAATGAATACGTGAAAATATGTTTTAAATATATTTTAAATATGTTAAATATTATATTTCACTTCTGTACTGTTCAGTAAATAAGTATGCAAAAAACTATTATTGTAATCATCATCACTATTAAATTTTCCACTATTACATTATTAATAAAATTTCAGATATTTGCCATTAAGGGGTAGAATATTCAGTTTTGGGCCAAAAGAATCTACCAACATGAAAGAAATCCCAAATGCTAATGTCCACCATCCCCTAATTTTGAGAAGGAAACTTACAGAGGAACTTTGGGTAGAACACTGACAGTCAATTGGTATGTGTAACTTTGAATGCTTTTAAATTAACATTACATAACTCAGAAATCAGCAAAATAAAAAGATCATAAAATGAGTAAGTAGGGCTGGCCCGTGGCTCACTCGGGAGAGTGTGGTGCTGATAACACCAAGGCCCCGGGTTCAGATCCCACATAGGGATGGCCGGTTC
>NW_007731308.1:10287-14787 GCF_000696425.1 Galeopterus variegatus | reverse complement strand
ATAAAAAAAAAAAAAAAAAAACCAAAAAAAAAAAAGAGTAAGTAACAAATAGGATGAAAGAGTGAATTCATAAAAATAATCTATTTAGATGAGCAAAAAGAGGGTAGAATGACCAGAGGGATAAACATATAAAGAGAACACAGAGTAGTAGATTGACAAAGGCATTTATTTCTGCTTCCTTCAGAAACCTCATTAAAATTATGTAAATGGAAGAGTGGGACAATATACAAGAAAAAAGAGAATGTTATATTTCATGAGATCTGTCAACAAATTTTTAAAGATGGCAAACAGATGGAAGACTGTCAACTGATAGCAGAAGAAAGAAGTTCAAATAAAAGCACCTATAGGTAAGAATGCCAATGAAAAATAAAGTATAAACAAATCACTACAATAGCTCATGGACTGGAGGAACCAGGCGCCTCAAAAAGTAGGATAAGGTGGGAAGCTGAGAAAAGGGTTTATGAATATAGTGTGAAATTCATCACCCACTCAAGCCAAATGATTACCATCTTTGGTGGTTCTGAACTATGTCCTCCAAGTTTTTGATTTGTCTTGGACTGAAATTCCCCCCAAAATTTAATCCCCACTGTAATTGTTGAGGGTGGAAAATCCTATTGGTAATTGAAAGGTGGAAATTTGGAGAGGTTATTGAAGTTGATGGTTTAATAGTGGTTGTGGGCATGGTTTTGAGGGTTTTAAAAGGAGAGTGCATGAGGAGTTCGCTCTCTCTCTGCTCTACCATTTTCTGCCACGTGAGACCCCTGCGTTGCTTAAAGACACCACCAAAGACCCTCACCAGATGTGTTCCCTGGACTCTTAAGCTGTAAACAATAAATTTCCTTTTTTTTATAAATGACCCAGTTTCAGGTATTTATGTTATAAGCAACAGAAACAAACTTATACAGTATTCCTCCTTTCAAAAGGTGAAGCTTTATCACCTCTTTCCCCCACTTGCCTTGAGTGTTGGCTGGACTTAGTGACTCACTTCTAAGGAATACACTGTGGTACGGGCCGGCCCGGTGGCACACTGCTATAGTGCGCCGCTTGAGAGAGCGGCAGCGCTCCTGCCGAGGGTTCGGATCCCACATACAGACCGGTTCCCGCTCACTGGCTGAGCGAGGTGCGGGCGCGACACCGAGGGTTGCGATCCCGTTGCCGGTTCCGGTCCGGTACGGGCGCAACACTGAGGGTTGCGATCCATTGCTGGACACGAAAAAAGACAAAAAAAAAAAAAAAAAAAAAAAAAAAAGGAATACACTGTGGTAGAAGTGATAAAATGTGACCTCCATACTTAGGTCATAAAAGGTACTGAGGTTTCCTTACTACGTTCTCTCTCTTTTGGATCACTTGCTCTGAGAGAAGACAGCTATTAAGCCAGTTATTAGGACACTCAGGCAGTCCTGTGGAGAGGCCTGTGTAACAAGAAACAGGTTTCTGATAACAGTCAGCAAGGAACTGAGGCCTCCCACCAAAAGCTATGTGAATGAGCCGTCCACCTAAGAAGTAGATGTTCCGCTTACAGTTAAGCCTGGCTAGCAGCATGATTGCAACCTCCTGATGGACCCTGGGCCAGAAACACCGGGCTAAGCTGCTTCTGGATTTGTAACCCTCAGAACCTGTTTGAGATAATAAATATTGTTGTTTAAGCTGCTAAACTGTGGGATGATTTGTTGCATAGGTATACATAAGAAATGACACTGTCCTGCCACTCTAGCAAAGAATAGAACATTTATTGTCTGCAGAAACTAAATCAGAGAAACTTCAGACCCAAGGATGTGAAGAAAAGCAGATGTCAGGGAGAAGCAACAAATAAATCAGGAGGATTAAATAAATGGTGGGATCCCATCACTGATGTACCCCCAAAATTCTAGTAGCCAGGTAGACTTGGGATGAGAAGACTCTTCTCTGGAGAAACCTGTAGTCAAGAGCTAAGACTCTTTTCTGGAGAAACTGAACAGCCCAGGAGAAAACCTATAATACTAACATTTTGGGATTGACAAAAAAAAAAAAAAAAGTCTGAATCCTTGACTAAGAGTTTTATAACTATTGAAGCTCACAAGCCAACAAGCCCTCACTATGTATACAGATATTGCATCATTAATAGAAGATGAATGTACAGCTACTAACCAACAAACATTTAGGGGAAAAAGTAATATGAAAGATAAGAACCTCTAAGGAAATGGATACAAGGTAAGAAACAGAAAAAGACATTTTAGGGCCGGCCCGTGGCTCACTCGGTAGAGTGCGGTGCTGATAACACCAAGGCCCCGGGTACGGATCCCACATAGGAATGGCCGGTTCGCTCACTGGCTGAGCGTGGTGCTGACAACACCAAGTCAAGGGTTAAGATCCCCTTACCGGTCATTAAAAAAAAAAAAAAAAGACATTTTAAAAAAAGAAAAAACAGAACCCCCCTACAATAGTACAGAGAGAAGAGAAGATATATCAAGGAAACAACAGGCATTGTAAAATCTGCTCTTGAAAATGAAAAAGATAGTTATTTAAAAAAATTTAACAGAAGATATGGGGAACAGTGTTGCAGAAATCACCCACTGCAGGGGCCGGCCTGTGGCTCACTCGGTAGAGTGCGGTGCTGATAACACCAAGGCCACGGGTTCGGATCCCATATAGGGATGGCCGGTTCGCTCACTGGGTGAGCGTGGTGCTGACAACACCAAGTCGAGGGTTAAGATCCCCTTACCCGTCATCTTAAAAAAAAAAAAAAGAAATCACCCACTGCAGGAAAAAAATAAAAAATAAAAGTGATAAAAGATGAAAAAGCTAACAGATAAAATCAGGAATTTCAACATCCAGCTAAAAGGAGTTCCAGAAAGAGGAGAAAACTGAATGGAAGAAAATTTCATAAAACAATATAAGATTTCTAGAAACATAAGTCATGATTCTTCAAAATAAAAAAGTCCACTGAGTATCATGTTCAATGAACAAAAAAAAAAAAAAAGACCCATATCAAACACACACACTTCTGTGAAATTTCAGAGAACTAGGTATGAAGAGATGATCTTAAATGCTTCCAGAGAGAAAGAACAACAAAACACAAATCAAATTGTAATCAATCATATTTTAAGATAAACATTGTAAGCTAGAAGACAATAGTATATAATTCTCTCAAAATTCTAAGGAAAAACTAACCTAAAATATCCAACCTAAAATTCCAAACCTCATTAAGCTATCACCCAAAAGAGGTAGAATAAAGACATTTTCAGACTACTTGTAGTGCCCCCAAATTTTACCCCAAATTAACTTTGCTCAACGTGCTAATGAAGGAGTTTTTTCTTTTTTTTCTTTTTTTTTTACAAAAAGGAGAGACTAAACCAAGAAAAAGATAAGACATAAGTTCCAGGAAACCAGTGACCCATTGTAAGAAAGAGGTGAAAGAAAATCCCAAGATGATCAGGTGCTGGTTATTTATTTATTTTCTTTCAGTCCCACCGGTACCTTCTATATTCCTCTCTGTAATGCTGGGACAGGGAATGTGTAAATGTTTCCCAGGCCCCTTTGCTAGCTGGCTTCCTTTCACTTATTCACCGATGAATCCAGCATACTCATTTATTAATTCTACAGTGGAGAAATCTCATAGACATCATTTTAACTAAGTAATAAAAGTACACATTACCAGTAATGGATCACATTTACATTGTGTGTCTCCTGACACAATAAAAAGCATCATTTCTGTGGTATTCCTCCCAAAACATCTGGTAAACCCAAATTGAAGAGCACTATACAAAATAACTACCCCGTATTCTGAAAATGTCAAGATCGTGAACAAGTGGGATAAACAGAAAACAAATGGTAAGGGGTAGATTTTAACCCAAATCTTCTTAAAAGAATAACTTACTTTGAAATCTTCCTTCTTGCTTTAAAAACCACGTTGCATTTGCATTCTAATCCATAATAAATATGCCTATTTTAACATAAAAATCAGTTTATGTCGTTTATCAGGTAATACAGTTTTTTTTCTCTCCTGTCAACTTTCAAATAAAATTTTGTTTGTTTCTGTTTTGGCGGCTGGCCGGTGCGGGGATCCAGACCCACACCCTCGGTGTTATAAGGCTGTGCTCTAACCAACTGAGCTGGCTGGCTGGAATAAAACTGATCCTCCAGAAAGATGCCCTCTTGTTATCATTTTACAAATGCCTAACATGAAGCCCAAAGGTTACTATCTGATACACAGGTAAAATCCTGGTCTTCCAAACAGGCGACCTACATTCACATAGACACAACACCCAGTCACACCTGCGAGCCAGGCCTTTCTTCTCACCTGAGTGGACCGACTCACACGCCCTTCACCCTCAGCGCTGCGCATACCGAGGCCTGGACTGACCGACGGAGAAGGGTAAAATGTCAGGTCAGTGTTTCATCCCCTCTGCATTCGAGGGCGAGAGAGCACCTCCAGAAGTCTCCTGGGCGCGGCCAGTTCCGAGAGGCGAGGTTCGGTGGCTGCAGAGGACCAGGCTTGGAGCGGAGAAGAATCACGGGGTT
>NW_007731308.1:0-9594 GCF_000696425.1 Galeopterus variegatus | reverse complement strand
GGCTGCAGAGGACCAGGCTTGGAGCGGAGAAGAATCACGGGGTTCTCACTCCGGCCGGCTTGGCCGCTCTTCCCGGCTTGGACTACATTTCCCACAAGCCCTGCTGCTCGAAGCCACTTCCGCCGCGAACCGGACGTCACGTCTTCTGGTGAGGTAGCGGCGGTAACGGAGCTCCAGGAATGAGTAGGTCCAGCGACTCCCGCGGGCGGCCGGCTCCATCTGCGAGCCTCTCGGTGCACGGACCCTGCGGTTCTGTTTGGTGTGGAGAAGCGGTACATGGGAGCGAGCCCAGCTTCTGTTCAGAGAGTAGGGAATGTCTGGCTCTGGACTGCATTTCCCAGAGGACCCCGCAGGCCGACAGTACGTCCTGCGGGATTTTGTCTTCCTCTGCCGGGTGGCGGAAACTTTGGCTCGGCTGAGTTAGGGGCTGCGGCACCTTTGGAGTCCGGTGCAACTTGCCCAGTTTGAACCCGACTGGAAATAGGGAAACGTAGGGTGAGTGACAGTCTGGCTCGGGTCTTTTTGTGTCTGGAGCGGGCTGGAGAGAGAAGATTGTGTGTATATGTGTGTAATTGCGATTGTCACCGTGTGTCTTCGTGTTGTGTGAATGTGAGTTTTTGTGGTGATGACTGGGTGATCAAGTGGGGTACTTGTGACAGTGTGTTCCTAGAATGGAATGACTCCTGATCGAGTGGCATTGTGCATGGGGATGTAGAGAACCGGCGACTTTGTAGTTGGAACTGTGTGTCCCCGTGGTGGGTGTGTGATTGTATGACTTTGGGTGTGTGCAGCACCGTGTGCGCCGGAGTTGGAGGTTTATGACTGTGTAGTGTGGGGCGCCTGTGGCTGTGCAGGTGCGACTTGTGTGACCCTTTGGGGGGGGGTGTTTTTGAATGAGAGAGAGATTGTGATGGTGATTATCTGGCAGTAAGGAAATGGGCAACGGGTAAGTGAGTGTGGGGAGGCCTGTGGCTGTGCGTTTGGGACTGATGGAGTTTGGATGTGTTGTCCCATCCAAAAGTCATGTGGAAATTTGATCCCCAATGTGGCAGCGTTGGAAACTTATTGAGTCATGGGGGCAGATCCCTCCTGAATGGATTAATGCTCTCCCTGGGGGAGGGGTGATTAATGAGTGAGTTCTCCAACTATTAGTTCTCCCGAGAGCTGGTTGTTTAAAAGACGCTGGTACTTCCTCTCTCTGCTCTCTCTGCTTCCACCATTTTGCAATGTGAGACCCCTGGGTCACTGTCGTGACCGCCAGATGGACTTTGAACTTCCCAGCCTCAGAAACTGTAAACAATGAATTTCATTTTCTTTATAAATCACACAGTTCCATGTATTCTGTTATAAGCAACACAAACGGACTAATAAAATTGGTACCAGAGAAGTGGGGTGTTGCTTATAACAGATACTTGAAAATGTGGAAACGGCTTTGGAACTGGGTGTTAGGCAAAAATTGGAGGAGTTTGGAGGACTCAGAAGAAGACAAAAAGATGAGAGAATGTTTGGAACATTTTAGAGATTGGTTAAATGGTTGTGACCAGAATGCTGATAGAAATGTGGACAGTAAAGGCCACGTGGATGATGAAGTGTCAGATAGAAATGAGGAAATTATTGGGAATTGGACAAAAGGTCACCCTTGCTACACCATAGCAAGGAATTTGGCTGCATTGTGTCCACGCCCTTGGACTTTGTGGAAGTTGGAACTTAGGAGTTGTGAACCTGAGTATTTGGTGGAAGAAATTTCTGAGCAGCAAAGCATTAAGGAAGCTGCATGGCTACTTGTAACAGTCTATGCCGAGTTATGGTGGTTAGAGCATGACATAAAGCCAGAATTTAAAAGGGAAGCAGAGCATAAAGATTTGGAAAATTTGCAGCTTGGCTATGTGGTAGAGAAGCAGAGAGCATTTTCAGAACAATATTTCAATGGTACTAAGAAGATTTACACAAAAGAATGGGATTATGAAGAGAAGGGGGAAAAGGCCCTGAAGGCATTGCAGAAGCCTCTGGGACCAACACTTCCATTACAAGCCCAGAGACCTTGGGGGACAAAATGGCCTTGGGGCACAGGCCTGAGGCACCCTCCACAGCCTCACTGCTCAGGGCAACCTTGGGAAGCTGCTTCCAGCACCAGCACCCCAGCTACTTTGGCTACTCCAGCTGTGGCTAACTTGGCTGTAGGTGTGGCTGGACCCACAGCTTTGGAATATACAAGCCGGAAGCCTTGGCAATGTCCACATGGTGTTAGGTCTGCAGGCCTGAAGAATGTCATAGGTGTGGAGATTTGGTAGCCTCCACCCCAATTTCAGAGAATGTATGGAAAAGTCTAGGGGCCTAGGAAGAGATCTGTCACAGGGGTGGAGTCACTGCAGACAGCCTTCGCTAGAGCAATGCCAAGTGGAAATGGGGGGTTGGAGTTGCAGCAGAGAAATCCCATCAGTGCCATGTCTAATGGAGCCATGAGAGCAGGACCACCACAGAGACACCAGGCCTGTGGAACTACCAGTGTGTAATGCCACGCTGGGAGAGCTAACGCATCACCTGAGACCAGAAAAGCCATAGGAACAGCGCTGCCAGAGGACTTGGGGATCCAACCCCCACACCAGCGTGCAGAGGATGTTGAACATGGAGTCAAGTTACAAGATTCACCAGCTTTGAGATTTAATGCCTGCCCTGATGGGTTTCAGACTTGTTTGGCACCTGTTTCTCCTTTCTTCTGGCTTATTTCTCCCTTTTGGAATGGGAATATATACCCAATGTCTGTTCCACCATTGTATCTTGGTAGTAGGTAAATTTGGTTTTGATTTTTACAGGTTCACAGCTGGAAGGAATTTTGCCTTTGGTATCAGATGAAACTTTGGACTTTTAAGTTGGTGCTGGAACAAGCTAAGACTTTTGGCACTGTTGGGATAGAATAATTGTATTTTGTGTGTGAGAGTGACATGAGCTTGGGGGGGGCCAGGGGTGGTATGATAGAGTTTGGATTTGTTGTCTCCTCCAAAACCCATGTGGATATTTGATCCCCAATGTGGCAGTGTTGGAAACTGACTGAGTCATGGGGACAGATCCCTCATGAATGTATTAATGCTCTCTCTGGGTGGGGGAGGGGGAATAAATGAGTGAGTTCTCACTCTATTAGTTCCCATGAGAGCTGGTTGTTTAAAAGACCCTGGCACCTCCTCTCTCTCTCTCTTGCTTCTTCTTGCCATGTGATCTGACTGTACCCACTGGCTGCCTGCTGCTTTCTGCCATGAGTAGAAGCAGCCTGAGGCCCAAGCCAGATGCAGCTGTCCCAGAATCGTAAGCCAAATAAATCTCTGTTCTTTATAAATTACCCAGTTCCAAGTATTTTGTTATAAGCTACAAAAATGGACTAATACAGGGACTTTGTATGTCCACTTTGTGTGTTTCTGGGATTTTGAATAACCAGGTGACCTGGCAAAGCTCTATATATGTACATGGTAGAGTGTGTGTGCGCTATGATTGTGCAGGTGTGACTTCACCACTTTGTTCCCAGGAGACATTTGTGAGCTCATAATAGATTCTGGCCCTTTCTTGTAAACCCTGACCTTCCCCTGCATGTGTTTGTTGTGTGGGAGTGGCAGGCCTGGAGGAGGGAATGTTCCAAACCAGGTCAGTTGGGGTTCCAAGAAAAGTCAAGTGTCTCATTAATTTCTTCTCCTTTTAACAGTTCTGTCACAAAGAAGAAGAGGAAAGAATGGTTATTGAACATCCGAAGACCAGGATCAAGGTGTTTTGAGGTTTTTTCTTCCTTCCTGATGTGGGGGCCAAGGAAAAGCTTTCCCTTTGTTCCTTGAAGGTTTGCTGAAAATCAACTGACAAAAAACAGATTAATAGATGAAAAGGCATTCCTTTATTAATGTGCATAGCATGGGGGAATTGCAAGAGAATGTTTGCCCAGTAACTAATGGGGTACATAGGGAAGGGGGAGAGGTGGGGAATGTAAGACAGTTCTTTTGAGGGATAGTAAATGATTATTAGGGAGAATAAATGGACCCAGGAAGACAGAAATTAACTTGTAAATGATTCTCTTTGGAATTTGGATGAGCCTGAGAGGCAGATATTATCTTGTGAAAAAGTCTGTCCAGGTGTAGTGACTTCCCAGTTTCTTTTCTCCAGTGGGTTATTTGATGAGATTCCTAAGGAGTAGTTCCTAAGACAATTGCATTTCTTTGGGAAAGAAGCTTTCCTGGTCAGATATGGAAATTCTAGAGAGAATCCTTCCCTGCACTTGGTGGAGATGGTGGGGACAGGACAAAGTTAGAGGGACCTTGATTCTAAGGCTTATTTCTGAGGTCTTTCAATTTTCAAAGCACTCAGCATGCCAAAATACCACATTTTGGGGAGTAGTTTTCTGTGCCCCAACATTGGAAATCTTTTTTGTTTTTCAGGGCATATTTTTTTTCCCTCTTCTGACAATTCTAACCTACCAAAAGCCCATTCAGAACACCTGGTCCTTTGTACTTCCCATTTTAATATATAATAGAGGCCAAGGGGTTAGACCCAAAGACCAAGTTTCCTATATGTCCTCTCTATGTTAGTATTAATTTGGCAGTTTATCCTCAGTACCAAGTCTTCTCTAAAATCTTGCTGGCCTAGAGAGGCAAATACAAGAGCTTTTATCATAACAACTGAATTGTTGAAGATAAGATTAGTGCATATGCAGCATCACACACCATAGCCCTAGGGATGAAAGCCACACGATTTGTGGGATGGTTTTGATTAATCTCAGTCCAAGTAGGTGATAAGATCTTTCACTTTGTCAGAATTATTGGAGTAGGAATGAGATTGGAGGCTTGATCCAAAGAGTCCTGTACCAGTAGGATCAGGAATTTGCCAAGTAATCTGTGAGTAAACAGTTGGACCAGTTTCCAGGTCTGGTTTTTTTTTTTTTGTCTTTTTGTCTCTTTTTTCGTGACCGGCAACGGATCGCAACCCTCAGTGTTGCGCCCGTACCGGACCGGGACTGGCAAACGGGATCGCAACCCTCAGTCGCAACCCTCAGTGTCGCGCCCGTACCGGACCGGGACTGGCAAACGGGATCGCAACCCTCAGCGCTTATTTTGCCTGTGTTTCTGACTAACAGGCTATAAATTGGAGTTCCCACAGCCCCCTTCTTGGTTCAATTATTTTGCTAGGATGCCTCACAGAACTCAGGGAAACACTTACTTACAATTACCAGTGGGGTATCTTAAAGGATGCAAATATACAGCCAGATTAAGTAATACATAGTGCTAGGTCTAGAAGGGTCCTGGGCACAGGAGCTTCTGTCCCCTTGGGGTTGGGGTGCACCACCCTCTTGGCACGTAGATGTGTTCCTGTTTACCTTCCTGGAAGCCTCCATCTGTTCAACTATCCTCAATCTGCCCAAATCCTGTCCTTTGGGTTTTTATGGAGGCTTCATTACGTAGGTATGATTAATTAAATCATTGGCCATTTGTGATCAACTTAACCTTCAGCCCCTGTATTAGTCCGTTTCCATTGCTATAACAGAATACCTGAGACTGGGTGATTTATAAAGACAGACAAAATTTATTGCTTACAGTTTCTGAGGCGGGGAAGTCCAAAGTCCTTCTAGTGGTGGCGACAGTGACCCAGGGGTCTCACATTGCAAGATGGTGGAAGCAGAGAAAGTAAGACAAACTCTTCTATTCTTTTAAAGCCCTCAGAACCACACCCCTGACCACCATTTTTAATCCATTCATTACTGCAAGGTCCTACAATCCAATCACCTCTTCAAGGCCCCACTTTTCAATTATTGTAATGGGATTTCCCACCCTCTTAACAGTCACAGTGTGGGCTAAGTTTCTAATATATAAAACTTGGGGGACACAATTCAAGCTTCAGGGAGTTTGGGGGGACATTATTCAATCTACTACAGCCCATCTACCCTCTCTGGAGGTTGGGGAGTGAGGCTAAAAGTCCCAGCCTCTAATCCTGCTTTGTTCTTTCTGGTAACCATTCCCCATCCTGAAACTGCTAGGGTCTACCAGCCATCGGTCAACTCATTAGCATACAGAAAGACACTTTGGAGATTCCAAGGATTTTAGGAGTTGTATGCCAGGGGATAAAGACCAAATATATATGTCACAATATCACACAGGGTTCCTATCCTTAACTTACAAATAAAGTGTAGGGTAATATGCTATAAAGTCCGCTTGACAAATGCTGATAACATTAGGTGGCCAGTTAAGAATGAGACTTCATTCTGACCACCGCAATCACTGTCATGTCATGTCTAAATGATACTGATCCCATGGGAATGCTGTGGATGGGAATCCATTTCCTCAAGTTAGCTAAAATCTGCCCTACAGATCTTAATCTAATGGTTGGATATCCCAAGTGAAACTAATGAAGTGAAATGATTCTCCTTCTGTTGGGACACTGAGGTGACTAGACAGGTGGACGAGTGTAGACATGTAATGAACCCATCTGTCCTAAGAGCTGAAACAAGCAATAGTTGGGCTACTGGACATTTGTACATGTGGCTCAAATGGCTCTTACCTGTTCTTTTCCCAGTAGGACCCTAATACATGGGAAGAGTTAGAAATGAGAGCTTGGTAGCCACTTGCAGCTAAGGGAACAAAACACATACAAATTATTCAGTAAAAACAAAATATTTTTGGAGTATCTTGAGATTTTATTTTATATCCAAAGGAAGAGACTATATCTTTTATCTTTGAACCACACTGTTTGGAGAAGGATTTCTATATAACAAATGTATTTTTCTTCTAACTTGGTCTTAAGGTCTTTATCTGGAGTATGGCTATAAACTCCAGCCCTTCCCTGACAAGGCTCCAGGGGATTTGGTTGTGGATCTTTACAGTTTGCCTTTCACGGGGTACTTCTTTATCTTGATGGACAGCCTAATGCCCAAGTATCTGACCCACAACCAGGTGTCCCTCTCACAGGAAACTTGTGTACACTGGCAGATGCCCTTGTGGCTCTTGTCTGACCTGTGTCCAGTTTATTCCTACCAAGATGGCTACTGTCTAGGAGGACCCTGACCAAGAGATTGGTTAGGTTCTGGTGTGTTTGTCAAGTGACATATAGAGAAAGTCACTCAACAAAAACATGAAATAACCAAAGCAGTGTATTACTTAGATCCCAGAGAAAAGAGGGTGACATGCCTTGCAGGGCCAACAGGAAAAAGAGCCGTCTGAGACATACCAGCAGGTGGGGAGCAAGAGAGAGGAAGTAGGGGACCTGTGGGCCAAAGCCTTTATTGGGGTCCAGGGCATTACCCAAGCAGGTTTCCTGAGGGAAGTTTTAATTGGTGGGTAGTGGTCTGCCTGAATCCCTCCTGCTGAGGTGTCTGGGCCTCTCACAGTGCTGGAGTGTATCTGCCCTGAATCTATCTTGCTGTTCTTGGGTTCCCATGTGCTTAGGGAAGGGTTGAGATTTGTATACACTCCTTTTATTTCCCATCAGTGTGTGTGCGTTTGTGTGTGTCGGGGTGGGGGACAGTGGAGGTAGATAGCACAGTTAGGATATTAGAAGGGGAGTGTGGAGTCATTTGGGGTATATCTGGGAACTTCCCCGACTCCCCTTCCCCACAGCTGCTTTCTTGGGATGCTGTACTTTTCCAGGAGAGGGATTCAGAAAAATGCAACCCAGATTTACAGTTTTAAAAGCCGTGCTCCAGGTGAGTTGATATTTCTTCTCCTTTGAAATATAGTAGGGTTTTTGCTCTCCTTTGCAGAACATTTGTTTTCTTTATCTAGAAACTTCCTTGCCTGACTGAGCTCCATCTACAAACCCCTCCCAGATCCTCTCATTCTGTCAGGGAGTGAGTGATGGTGCCCAACAGTGCAGTCCTGTCTGTTAGTGTCCTGCTCTTCTCTGATAGTGTTCATATTTGTGTGCAGTGCTCTGGGGTGGGGCCTACATATATTCCCTTCAGGGAAATATTAAAACCTCCCCTATCAGAATTGTGGTTTAATGAAGTAGAATTTTTTTTTAAATTGCAACATAATTGATTGTACATATCTGTGGGGTACAGTATTGAAAATCAATACCTGTGTGCAATATGTCATGCTCATATCAGGATAATTATTCAACATTAAAAAATGTAATAATTTTTTGTGGCCCCTTACCAATTTCTCACTAAACCCCCTCCCCCTCCCCCTTTCCCATCTCTGGTGGCCTTAGTTCTGTTCTCTCCTTTTTAAAGTTCAATGAATTATTTTGATTGTTGTATCTTTCTTTGTTTTATTTATTTATTTATCTATTTAGCTCCCACGTATGAGTGAAGATGTGGTATTTCTCTTTCTGTGTCAGTAAAAGTAATTTTTTTTTTCGTTAAATTTTTATTTTGTCAATATACAATGTATATGATTATTATGGCNGAGCAAACCGGCCATCCCTATATAGGATCCGAACCCGGGGCCTTGGTGTTATTAGCACCGCGCTCTACCAAGTGAGCCACGGGCCGGCCCTCCAGGTCTGTTTTGAATTAAATTCTCAAATGGTACACATTGGGGGTTCTGAACCTGGAATCCATGGATTATATCATTGGATTTCTAAAGGGAAGGAGGACTGTAATAAGATTCACTAAGGGTTACAAAAAGAATCCTGAATAGACCTAAAAGCAGAGTCTATACATTGGGACAACCCTTGAGATAATATCCAAAGTTAGTTTTCATAAATAGGGAAATTTTAAGTAAATCACTATACATTATATGCAGTTAATTAAAACTATGCTTGAAAGAGCATGTGCATTTTCATTATTATGACTAACATTAACAATTAAATAGAAATACTCAAGAAATTGTTATATTTAAATCCCTCCCCCTTTTTAGGAAGAGAAATATTTATATGATATTTTTGAAAGATTCCAGTCAAAACTCCTCTTTTTTAAAAAATTAATGATTCAGTGGAGATAGGGAAGGAGTAACCCATGTTTATTGAACATCTAATGATCCATCTGAATGTCATTTATCCTATGTTAGTGTTAAAAGACAGAGTGTGTGAATATAGAGGAATAAGCAAACTCAGTTTCTCTCACTATACTCTCACAGAACTGTGGTAATTTCTCCCTACCAGCAAGAAAGCAATCAATTCTGCAGCAGACACCAGCTGAGTATCCTCTAATTCAGTTCAATTCTGACACTATCCATCTGGACATAGCATCAGATCACATAGGGTGAGGACTTGACCCACAAGACTAAGCCTGACTTCTGATGCTGATCGTAAGCCCCAGGTTATTTTGCCTGTGCTTCTGACTAACAGGCTATAAATTGGAGTTCCCACAGCCCCCTTCTTGGTTCAATTATTTTGCTAGGATGCCTCACAGAACTCAGGGAAACACTTACTTACAATTACCAGTGGGGTATCTTAAAGGATGCAAATATACAGCCAGATTAAGTAATACATAGTGCTAGGTCTAGAAGGGTCCTGGGCACAGGAGCTTCTGTCCCCTTGGGGTTGGGGTGCACCACCCTCTTGGCACGTAGATGTGTTCCTGTTTACCTTCCTGGAAGCCTCCATCTGTTCAACTATCCTCAATCTGCCCAAATCCTGTCCTTTGGGTTTTTATGGAGGCTTCATTACGTAGGTATGATTAATTAAATC
>NW_007731307.1:162953-163483 GCF_000696425.1 Galeopterus variegatus | reverse complement strand
TGTGCCTAACCTCAGTGTAGGAATCAAAATTGATACAAGCCATTTATGGCAGTTCCATTTATTTTGACTTTCATTGGTCTAGGGGAGGGCATGTGTATGAGTTTTGGCCAATGAGACATAAGGAAAGTTGTCATAATGAAAGGAGAGAGGAGCATGAGATGAGCCTCATGTTGGTCCCTGCCCTCTTTCTTCCTGCTTTAGGTACTGTCCTATGAGGATGTGATGCTTGGGGCTGCAGCTGCTATTTTGTGACCATGAGGATATAAGCATGAGGACAAAAGCTAACATGTTCAAGATGGCAGAGCAGAAAAATAGAAGTCCAGATTCTTTTTATTTTTATTTTTATTCCTTTTTGTCTTTTTTTTTCATGACTGGTAACAGGATCGCAACCCTTGGTGTCGTGCCCGCACCGCGCTCAACCAGTGAGCGGACTGGTCACTATATGGGATCCGAACCCTCGACGGGAGCACCGCCGCGCTCCCAAGCGCCGCACTCCACCGAGTGCGCCACCGGGCCGGCCCAGAAGTCCA
>NW_007731307.1:160758-161219 GCF_000696425.1 Galeopterus variegatus | reverse complement strand
AAAAAAATTGATTATACATATTCATGGGGCACAGAGATGACCGGCAGCACCTGTGCCCAAGATGTG
Organism: Galeopterus variegatus; assembly: GCF_000696425.1. Classification (NCBI taxonomy): domain Eukaryota; kingdom Metazoa; phylum Chordata; class Mammalia; order Dermoptera; family Cynocephalidae; genus Galeopterus; species Galeopterus variegatus. The sequence goes on along the minus strand of NW_007731307.1, from coordinate 161,153 downwards.
GTGATCAGATCAATACTATCGGCATGTGCACCACCTCAAATTGCAATTATTCGCCATGTTCCCCACCCAACCTCTCCCCAATTACCCTCTACCTCCCCCCAACTTCCCATGTCACATTTTTGAAGTGACTTATAAGATTGTCTCATCTGCTTATTATTTCCAAGGTGGGGGTGGGTCTCCCATGGCCTGGCATCCAGTAGGCATGCAGTCCAGCTTCACAAGAGTGGCTCCATGATGGAGGCAACACTGTCAGTCATCTTTACTATTTTACCCCTAATGCCCAGCAAGGTGCTGACATAATAAGTACTCAATAAATATTTGCTAAATGAAGGAACGATCCCATTCAAACACTTCTTTCTCTGAGAAACTTTTAAGTATCTTGTTGGGTGGGAGGG
>NW_007731307.1:158615-160069 GCF_000696425.1 Galeopterus variegatus | reverse complement strand
GCCTGTGGCTCACTCGGTAGAGTGCGGTGCTGATAACACCAAGGCCACAGGTTCGGATCCTTAGAAAAAAAAATTTATAAAAAAAAAAAAAATCATTTTCCACTCACAAAAAAAATAAAAATAAATAAAAAATAAAAAATAATTAAAAAAAATCTGTTAAGTATCCTAGTCAAGGTGCTGAGTCTTATCTTGTCTTTACCACATATTTTGCACATGACTCTGTCCCCCAGCACTTAGTACATTAAATAACAATGACCATCAAGACAATATATTAATGAATGTTTGTGAAATAAAATCATACTCTATCTTGAGGCCTCTTTCCAGAAACAGAAAAATCAGGTCCAGTTCTGTGCCAGGAATCTCATGGTCTAACCTGTCCCTATACTGCTACACCTGCTCTGCCTCTGGCTGCTCTCAGCCACACCCCCTACACATGTGCTTACCCAGAGGAGGAAGCACTCCGAGTGGCTGAGAAGTGAGACCACTCTTCCCCTCTGAGGCCTCTCTCTTCCCTGACTGTGCCCCTAGCCCCAGCACTGAGTTCTGGGAGTTGTTAATAGCCTGGTACTCACTCACAAGTCTCTCCCAGGGATGGGAAAAACCACCTCTGCAGCATGCCCACCACTTGATGACCTGAAATGCAAGAGGCTACCATGGGCTCTCTGGTGGAAGGGAGCTGTGAGATTATTAAACAAACATTAATAATGGTTGTCAGAAAGGAGATCTGTCTGCTTGGGAGTTCAGTACGCAGAGATGAGCTGGATAGCTTTTTACGCATGGTAGATGGTTAATATGCATCCTTTAGTCAGTCACAAAGGCCTATGGGGAGAAGATGCTGAAGTTAATATTTATACTTGGCATCCAACCCTCTGCATAAATAACAGCGTAGGGGCCCGGTGTTTGGTTTGAGGTCAGCTCCCTTTAAACAGCTAGGCCAGGTGCAGACACACACACTCTGGACCTTTGAACTCTCTGTGTTGCAATCCAGATGTTCTGCAAAGGTGATGAACTCGGGTCACTGACAGTGAGAAAGTGTGTTCTGCTCTCTTCTAGCATCTTCCATGGGGAGTGCTGGACAGTAGACCTGGCCCCAAGCCTACATTCCTTGCCAGAGTCAAGAAACAGTAGCAGCTGCAGTTGTTGCTAGGCATGAGAGATCATCCACTTGGGAGCTGAGATAGTCAGCAGGGGGAGGTGGGTAGCAGGAAGGAGGTCATGAAATTGACCGTGCTTAGCCGCTGCCCACGTTTGGATTACTTGGAGATATTCTGCAATGGGAAAAATAGTAGGCTTTTAATAACAGCCCTGACAACACAATCCGTATGACCAAATCAAACTCAAAAGCAAGTGCTATCGGGCCGGCCCGGTGGTGCACTGCTACAGTGCGCCACTTGGAAGCGCGGCGGCCCTCCCGCTGAGGGTTCGGATCCCACATACAGACCGGCCGCTCACTG